>NW_026000222.1:17410358-17439663 GCF_001458135.2 Marmota marmota marmota
TATTAAAAAAAAAAAAAAAAAAAGAAAAACTTGCTTCTGAAAATAGTTTTGCGTAGAATTTTCTTTTTTTGCGGTACTGGGGATTAAACCTAAGGCCCCACACATGCTAGGTAAACTCTTTCTTTCTGTGAGCTACATCTCTAGCCCTTTTAGTTTTACTTTGATATAGAATCTCACTAAGTTGACCAGGCTGGCCTTGAGCTTATGACCCTTCTGTCTCAGATTTCCAAGTAGCTGGGACTTCAGGAATGTACCACCATGCCCAACCATTACTTTTCTAAGACTAGTAGCAATAAAATATTTTGTGGGTCAAAATGTTATATGATTTTAGTTATTTTAAATGACATCTTTTATTTTCAGGAATGTATCAGAAATGACAAGTGATCACTCTTTTAATTCTACATCAAATTACAGTTATCCCTTGGTATCCATACAAAATAAGTGCATGCAATATCCTTAGCTAAAATGAAATTGGGAGTCAGGGATGTAGCTAAGTGGGGAATGCTTGCCTAGCATGCACCAAGCCCTGGGTTTAAAGTCCAGCACCACAAAGCAAAATAAAACAAATCAAAAAAGTAGTATTTGAATATAACCTATATGCATCCTCCTGTATTCTTTAAAACATTTCTAGATTGCTAATCATACCTAATATAATTGTTTAGGGAAGAATCACAAGAAAAATATATCTAATGCAAATAATTTTTAAAAATATATATTTTTGATCCAGTTGGTTGAATGGATGGGTGTAGAACCCCGGGATGTGGAGGGCCAAATGAATACTATATCATTACTGATGTAACACCAACCAAGAATTGAGGTGAATTTTCAAACAACTTTTTGGTCAATTTAGAAAAGTTACTTCTGTCTGTGGATCAGCAGAGATAAACAAAAATTGTGTTGGGACACAGAAGTGGG
Organism: Marmota marmota marmota; assembly: GCF_001458135.2. Lineage (NCBI taxonomy): Eukaryota > Metazoa > Chordata > Mammalia > Rodentia > Sciuridae > Marmota > Marmota marmota. Next base: position 17,411,274 of record NW_026000222.1, read on the forward strand.
GCTACTGGCCAGGTTTACTCCCTGTTCTAGCATAAACATATCCAATGACCGAAGGCTGAAATTCATTCCTTTCAAAATAACATATTAATATAAGAGACAGATTAGGATCCCTTAATAGTGGAAACTGTAAGTATAAAAGGCTCAAGTGCAAATTAACAAAAATCAAGAATCTTCATTTAGAAACTATTGTATGCCAGGTATTATGGTAGGCTACCAATAATTTTGTGGGTAGCATTTCCCCTGTTTTATGAAAGAGAACTCTGAGGCCTGGAAAACATCATTTTCCTGAAAGAACTGGGACTCCTACCACTGTGGAAATCAGGGTAGCAGGGATTCTTTCTTAAGAATTTAAACTTCGAATATTTTTTTACAAGGAAGGTTTCATTTTTTGATCTCTTGGATTAGAAATTCTCACATTTCCATAAATGGAGAATACGGGAAGAGAGAACAAAGAAATAATGAAACTTGTTTTTTTTCTTGTCATTATCATTTCAACTCTACTAACAAATTTAATACCAAAAAATTAAGTGACATTAACATCTGGTAATGTGCTTTACCTTTTCTTCCAGCATTCTGCACATGCCATCTTACTACTCTTTAGCCTCCAGAACAACAAAACATTTAAATAACAACAACAACAACAACAAAAATAGGCCAGTTATTTATTTTATTGTGGCTTCCTTATATGTGAGCCTTTTTTTGGGGGGGGGGGGCACTGGGGTTTGAACCCAGGGGCACTTTTGTCACTGAGCTACATTGTTAATATTTTCTTTTCCTTTATTTTTTATTTGTGGGTCTCAAACTTGCAATCTTCCCTTCTCAGCTGTCAGAGCTGCTGGGATTACTGGTGCATGCCACCACATCCACATGATTCTATTTTATAATTTAGACCTCTTTATTGATTTTATATATTTGGAAAGTCACCGTAATCAGAATTTTATCTTTAAAAAAAAATTCATTTATTTTTTATGCTAGGGATCAAACCCAGGAGCATTCTACCTCTGGCCTGTATTTCCTGCCATTTTTATTTTATTTTGAGGCAGAGTCTCATTAAATTACCATATTGGTTTCAAATTAAGTAGCTGGGATTACAGGCATGTGCTCAGAAATTTTAATCTTTAAAGCAAAGAATTAAAAAAACAAAAGAATTTTCCTTTAGTTCTTTGAACTAAATAACTACTTTGAAATTCATGCCTCTAAGAACCAATATTTTGGAACCCCTTGAAGGTTTCTATTGCATTCTTCTTTTTCTTTTTTTCAGGCTTATTTGTGTATTTCATGATTTTTTGGTTGAAAACTGAAATTTTAGACAACATGGTGTAGCAACTCTGAATTCTGATCCTGCTTCTAGCTTGTTGTTGGCTCTTTTTGTTTGTTCACTGACTCGAATTGAATAATCCTATAGTCTGCTTTGCCTAGCAGTGTGTAGCCACTGATGCCACTGCTCAGTTTTTTGTTTTGTGTGATCTTTTTAAGTCTTCTTTTCTGGAAGGCTACCTACTGGTCAGCATAGCTTAGCTGTCAGCCAGTTATAGGTCAGAGGTTTTACTTAAATTATCTAAGCCAATAGGCTTCTGTTCTTTGCCATAAGATCTATGTGAGGTTTGGGGAAATGCTAAATTTAGTGAGTTTACCAGTTTACTATGTGTTTTGCCAGGGTCTAGCAGCTTACAAAGGCCCCTTTGTCTTCTCTCTAAAGCAGGTATAGCTTGGCACACACATGTAAATTTCCAGTCCACAAAAGTGTGATCTTAGTAGGGCTACTCTAGCTATATATGTCCCTGGATTTCCCTGATAAAGTTCTGGCTGGTTGGCCTTCTTATTGCTTCTTAAAACAATAACTGCCAGATTGCTAATAAGTCATCTATTGTTTTCAACAATATCCTGGACATGGATCTTCTCCAAGATCTGGTCTATGGTCTCTCTGACCATATAAATTAATCTGCCCTACTAGGATTTTATTTCCTTCCTTTTTTTCCCTTCCTCCCTCCCTACAACAGAGCTACCAGTCCTTGTGGCTTACCCTGCCAATGCAGGATAGAACCTGAGGGACCTCAGAGGTGGGAAAGGGATGGCAGCAGCTCCTGACTACAATGTCACAGACTGTCACTGTGTACATTCTACCATTGAGCTACATCCCCATCCCTTTTTTATTTATTTTGAGACAGGGTCCCCTGAAGTTTCTGAGGCTAGTCTCAAATCTATGACATTCCTGCTTCAATCTCTGGAGTTGTGGGGATTATAGGAGTGCACCACTACACCTAGTCTGTTTCTACATTTTATTTTGAATGATTTTATCCCCCTTATAATGTTCTAAGGTTCACTAACAAATACTAAATAGAACCGTTTACTGAACTTTTAAGTTCCCACCAAGCAGACAGGACTAATCCAATGAAAGTCTGGAACCACTGAAAAAAACACTTTACCCAAATTGAGACCAGACGTGGGCTTCAACATTTTCAGAATTCCTCAATATTACTAGAATGTATTATTTTCTTGATTTACTTTTTATTATTGTCTAGATTTTATGTTTTTTTTTTTTTTTTGGTACCAGGGATTAAACCCAGGGGTGCTTAACCACTGAGCCACATCCCCATTTTCATTTTTCATTTGAGATTTTGAGATATGGGCTTACTAAATTCCTTAGGGCCTCACTAAGTTGCTGAGGCTGGCCCTGAATTTGCAATGCTCCTGCCTCAGCTTCCACAGCGGCTGGGATCATAGGCATGCACTAACGCACCTGGCTCTATATTTACTTCTAAAGATTAGGTAAAATAGGTCCCTAGACAAGAGCAAGATTAGGGGCTAAATAAAAGATGAATGTTCAGAAAGGCCTGACGTCACCCTACCTGGGCTCGCTCCTCATCAAACTCCAGGCATCCCATACCATCCAGTCTCTGAAGATCAATCCAGCCTTTCCAGATAACACAGACTCCATTCAGAATCATGGGAGCCTTCAAATACACCTAAGACATAGAAAAGAAGAATGAAAACCACTAAAAAACTATCAGATGTGTGAACATTAAAAGTTTAAGCTTATTTATAACAATCCATAGTTTTCTTTAAAAAATACACACACCACAGTCTCTGACATATTCTATAAATTAATCTGCCCTACTAGGATTTTATTTCCTTCCTTTTCCCCCTTCCTCCCTCTCTACCTACTTCTTCCTTTTCCTTTTCTTTCCCCTTTCTTCCTTTCATAGTGCTGGGGATCAAACTCAATGATAGGCAAGTGCTCTACCATTAAGTTATATCCTCAGACATAGGATTTTATTTCTAGTCACAATTTTCCAGATTATTTTAAAAAGAAAATTATATAGGATTTGTAAAAACTGTTTGTAATAAGGTGATGCTTGAAGAATGTTTCTTTACTCTTCCAGTTAAGGCTAGGACACCAGATTCTTTGTCCTGATGTTCTTCTGATTTTGCATAGAAAGATATAAAGAGGGAAAACAAATGGAACTCACTATCCTCTGATTAGAGCATGTACTGCTTCCTTCAACTTCGATACCTGTAGCCAGGCACGGTTCAACTCTTCATATTTCCTTTAGTTTTATAAGTTACTGCACAGCTTCCTGATAATTAATCCTGTTTTTCTCTTGCAAGGTATTACCTCTTCAAAGGAATTTAATTTAAACTGTTTAACAATCATTAAAATACACCAGGAAATGTATTAGGTCACAGCTGTGAACTAATGTAAAATCAATAATTTTCCCAGAAATCAATAAATTAACCCAAAATCTAGTTATTTCAACTCACTGTTAAAATTATTATGCACTATCCATCAATAAATTAAAACATAATAAAAACTTAAGAATAAAAAACCAGGGCTGGGGATGTGGCTCAAGCGGTAGCACGCTCGCCTGGCATGCGTGCGGCCCGGGTTCGATCCTCAGCACCACATACAAACAAAGATGTTGTGTCCGCCGAAAACTAAAAAATAAAAATATTAAAAATTCTCTCTCTCTCTCTCTCTCTCTCTCTCTCTCTCCTCTCTCACTCTTTCTTTAAAAAAAAAAAAAAAAAAGAATAAAAAACCAAACATTCTGAATTCTCAATAAGTGGGAATACTGTGATAAACATTAAACTTTATCAGAAAACTCCTATATCCTTAAGCTTTGGAATTAATTGAAGTTTTAAAGTTTTAAGCTTTCTTCTTCAAAAAATAACCAAGTTCTTCACCATTCCTAGAGTAAAACTCACTTTAAGACTTCCAAATTCATATTATTTTCAATCACCAAATTAACTTTCATACTGACTCATTCCTGTCAGGCATGGTGGTACCCCACCTATAGTCTCAGCTACTTGGGAGACTAAAGCAAGGAAAATCACTTAAGCTTAGAAATTGGAGACCAGTCTAGCCAACAGAAAAAGACCTCATATCAAAAAAAAAAAAAAAAAAAGGGTAATTAGGATGGTGCTAATGCTACCTTGAAGTGAATATTTTACTATGATACAGATACAGATAAGAACTTTAAGAGAATTATTACACTTCCTACAATCTCCTCTACCCTAACAATACACTTTAACAGTTATTTTTTTAAAAACATCATTTTAGATCCTCACTACCTTATTTAATATGGGCTTCTGAATGAAAATTAGCATAGATTTTAATCATTTACTGCCTTGCTAAGATATTTTAAATGCAGAAGAAGCAGTACCTAAATGATACTCAAAACTCCAGGTAATCAAATACATCTTTAGAAACAAAGTTTTTTTATTACCTATGGATAAGTTCACTTATCCAAATGTACTTTCTCTGGATAATTTCAGTGCTCTGCAAGCTACTATGAGTACAGAAAATTGGTAAGACAGTTTCTCATTTTGGGGGGAAAAAAAGATTGGAAGCATAATTTTGTTCTTTACTTAATTCAGCAGGGTTTTTGTTCTGTTTTGTTTTGGTACTAGGGATTGAACCCAGGGGTACTTAACCAATGAACCACATCCCAGCCCTTTTTATGTTTTTTTAGAGACAGGGTCTCACTGAGTTGCTTATTGCCTAAACTAAGCTGCTGAGGCTGGCTCTGAACTCACGATCTTCCTGCCTCAGTCTCCTGAGTCACTGAGATTACTTAGCAGTTTTCTTCACAAAGATTCTTGCATCCTTCTTGTTTTAAAAGATGCTCAATAAGAACTGACTTCCAATAATTACAAATATGCTAGAAAATTTGTTCCTGGGACATCTGCAATATAAAATCTATAGGACTCCTACTACATATACATTTATGTCACTTCCCTACACTGCTAAACACAACCATTTTTGCTAAGGGTTTCAAGAAACCACGGTGAACCAATTTCAACTTGCAATAGGAAAAAAACCTCATCAAACCTAAGGTTCCATTTCTCCTCTCAATTGGATGAAGGGAAATAGTCTACAGTTAAGAGCTGAAACCGTTTAACCACATATTTCCTTCTGTTCTGATAAGTGTTCATGCCCTTCCACACTGTGAATTTAAAACTCCATCTATGTGCATCTAGTCATATGAGTAACTATGCTGACTGACCTATGTTTAATACCTCACAAAATTATCCTACTATTCTTCACATCAATATAACTCAACTCACCACATCTGAAATGAAGATTTCCTCCTACCCTTAAATGGCACATAGTGGAGAGTAGAACATCTCACCTATAAGTGAGCACCTATTTTAAAGTTTTATACGAATCATGAAAAGAATTCATCTAATAGCTAAGTCATCTTTAATACCACTTTAATCAAGATTTTGTATTCTTCAAAAATGGTTTACATCTTTCAGAACTCAAAATGCCATAATCTCGGGCTGGGGATGTGGCTCAAGCGGTAGCGCGCTCGCCTGGCATGCGTGCGGCCCGGGTTCGATCCTCAGCACCACATACAAACAAATGTTGTGTCCGCCAAAAAGAAACCTAAAAAATAAATATTAAAATTCTCTCTCTCTCTCTAAAAAAAAAAAAAAAAATGCCATAATCTCTTAGCTTATTCATATTAATTTTCACAAACATATTTTCCTTATAAAAATACTAAATTTTTTAAAAACCCTTTTATTACTTCTTTATAAATGTTCTCTCATGACAAAGAAAACCACTGATTTGTTTTGAGAAATTCCTAAATGGCTTTAGAAAATGGCTACATTTCTTAATAAAGACTAGTTTCTAAAATCCTAATTAAAAAGAACATTTAGATGATCCTGGTGATTTATTTAGATGTTCATATTCAAATAAATACAGTCTTATATGTAAATCTTCAAAGTAAATGGTGCTTTTATATATTCATGAATACCAAGCCTCAAAGTATGAAGAACATATAATTCTGACTCTTAATAAGTTTGATATTTTGTAACATAATTCAATAATGTTATTTAAACACAAAGACATTTTACACTTAAAATGATGATGCCTTATTTCATTCAAAACTTCAGAAAAAAAATATTAAATATGACCCATGAATTAAACCCATTATTCTAGAACAATTAAATATTTTTTCCTACAAAACGGATTTTATAAAGCTATTTTAAAATGGGTAAATAGATGCAGCTAATCTCAAGAAAATAACAAAATAGCTTATCTTTCCAAAAGTTAAATATCACAGAATGTGTGTGAGATTTCACAGGTTAAAACTAATTATAGCTTCACATTGTGTATTTTTTTTAAGAAAAGGTAAATGTTAAACAAAATTAATACATTCAAGATCTAAATTATCAGTTTTGTGATATTCTACCTAAATTATATATGCTATCATTTGATTTTCATATTTTGTATCTTCAAATTCCCTATCACTCAAGCAGTACAGGGTCATCAAAAACATGTTTGTACCATCAACTCTAGTACTGATATAATGAAACATTTGGTTAAAAAAAGGAAACAAGTATTAATGCTTACTATCATAAAGAAACCTTAAAAACATCATATTAAGTTCAAGAGGCCAGGAAAAGGACACATTTTATGAAATGTCCAGAACAGGCAGATATAGAGACAGAAAGGAAATTAGTGGTTGCTAGGGGCTGAGGAGAGAGGGGAGCTAGGAATGACTGCTAATGTGTATGAGAATTCTTTTGTGGGTGATGAAAATATTCTGGAATTAGTTATGATAGCTGCACATCTCTGAATATACTAAAAACCACTGAGCTGTATACTTTTAGACTGAACCTTATGGTATGTGGATATCTCAATGAAGTTGTCATAATAAATGTTTGTAACAATTTTTATCTGTTATGTAAGTGACATATGAGATATCAAAAGGAGATTCCAAGTAGGCAGTAGCATATGGGATTTTAGCACTTTGAGAAATCTCAGATGATATTATAAATCTAGCAGCCACCAACAATATTGTATATTTGAAACTGAAGAGAAGGAAGAAGAGATTCCCCCAGGAGTAAATGGGGAAAAAAAAAAAAAACAAAACAAAGAGAAGGACCCAGAAAGAACCTGCAGAAAAGTTCAACTTTTTGATGTTAGGTAGAAAAAAAGAATCCTGTAGATGGAGCTATGAACAGACAGGGGGGTTAAAAGAAAACAGGTCAGGAGCCCAGTGGCTAAAGGTTAAGTTATAGATCCCCAAGTAAAAAACTTCCCCTTTGCTGGCTGAATCAGATATCTTAAGTATGTTACAGGATTTTGGATCACTCAACTTCTCTCAAAATTCTGTGTAAAAATGTATGTTGAGTCTACGTACATTTTTCTAAGGAAGACTACTGGTTTCATTATTCTTATACAGGTGTGCAAAGCAAAAATAATCCAATCATTATAGTAAAAACTCCATTCTTTCCCTCCCCTCATAGACAAACACAAAGATCTTTCTAGTACAGGGCTTGATGGATGATAAATAACCTTAATTTAGTAAATGGAACAAACTCACCTTCCACTCTTATACACAAACCTCAGGGACTGAACCCAGGGGACACCTGATCACTAACTTACACCACCAGCCTTTTAATTTTTTTTTTTTATTTTGAAGCAGGGTCTCGCTAAATTGCCCAACCTAGCCTCAAACTTATAATCTTCCTGCCTCAACCTCCCAAGCAGTGGGCTACAGCCTCCAAACTTTTTTTTTTAAAGATTTTTTTTACAACACCTTTATTCTTTTTATTTATTTTTATGTGGTGTTAAGGATCAAACTCAAGTCTCACACATACTAGGCAAGCACTCTACTACTGAGCTACAGCCTCAGCCCATCCAAACTATTTTAAGAGCTAAAAATTAGTAACCCTGTTTTGAAAAGGAAGGGTATGAGAAAAACTACTCAACTTCTCATTTATTCACCCAACAGTTCCTTCTTTGAAATCTTGTTCAAAGAATATCTAAATATGGAATAAGTAGTGGCAACCTCAACTGTCTTTTCCTCTACAAATATATATTTATAGAAAAGAACAGGATTTCTGGCTTCTAGGTAGCTGATCTGAGAGAATCAGAAAGTACAAAGAGATGGCAGAAAGAGTTCCTATTGAGTGATTCAAAAGAACATAATTTAAAGGTAATTAATACAGAATAACTGTAGATCTGGAAACAAGACCCTCATACACATTAGTATTGAATCACAAAATCAATATGCACAGAAACCAACAGTCAAAGCTATTGACAAAAGCAAGAAGAAAAGATTTCACTTTCAAAAAATCCCTTTCAATTGGAAAGGATATTTCACTTCTCTGTAATAAACTGTTAAGAGTTTAAACACTTTCAACTCTAGTCTGTAAATTGAGAAACTGGGAAAACACTAAGAAGGAATAATCATTACCCCTTAGGTTCTCAATAAACATTTATATATTTGAAGAGCAGAAAACAGGTAGGATTTAGAATTTTTTCCTTGTATCTTCCCTATAATAATTTCTCTTTGAAAAAATCTACCTATTCAACAACTATCTACTCCTGTCAACTACATGAAGGGTATGCTTACAGGGCAGTGGGGAATATGATATCACCCACCCAGTACCACCATAGCACTGATCATTAACTTTAAAAAGCTTTTAACGTGGAAGAACTGAATATATTAAAAAAAGAACTGTAAGAATTAAACTGAATTCACCTATTAAATTTTAGTAGGACTCACTTAACTCTTAAGGTTATGGAAAAAACAACTGATAGGAAAATTTTAAAAAGCTGAATTTAGTAGCCTTGCCACCTCTTTTTAAGACTACCTTACAGGTAATATGCCTGTAATCCCAGCAACTCTGGAGGCTGAGTAGGAGGATCACAAGTTCCAGGCCAGTTAAAACTCTGTCTCAAAATAAATAAATAAATAAATAAATAGGACTGGGAAGTAGATTAAAGGTAGAGAGAGTGCCCCTGGGTTCAATCCTTAGCACCACAAAAATAAACAGCCAAAAGTTATTCAGAAGTGTTCACAATAATAATCAAGCATATTAAATTCAAACAAGATAACTATATTTAAACACATATAAAAATAAATTGAAAAACATTTTAATAATGTCTATTGGGAGGCAAAGCAGGTTATATTACATTGCCAGATAAAATGTAAACTGACTAATGATTCTTGGAAGACATTCTGGGGGAATGAGTGTGCATACTTTTCCAATCCAGCAACGCCATGTCTATAAATGCCTCTTAAAACTTAATCAAAGATGTACACAAAATATTTGTTATAAAGAAAGATGTTCACTTTCTCCCCCTTTCATTAGTGCATTTTAGCTGTACATAATGATGGGATTTGTTGTAACATAATTCATGCCTGAAGGCAGCTTATCTAATATACATATTTTCTAAATTGGGCACATCTTTCACTTATGAACCCTAGACATTACTTCAACACTACATTTGGGGCCACCACTTTATTTTTTAAAAAAATTTTTTAGATGTTGATAGATCTATATTTTATTCATTTATTTATATGTGGTACTGAGAATTGAACCCAGTACCTCACACTTGCTAGGCAAGTAAGTGCTCTACTACTGAGCCCCAGCCCAGCCTCAGGGCCACCACTTTAAATAGCAAAATCACCAACAAAAAACACAAAATATGAAAAACATGGCACTAAGTAAACCTCAAAAAGAATACTTTTACACCATGAGAGCTGCTACAAAAAGGCAGAGCATTGTCTTTGTGTGACTTCAACTGGGAATATGCTTAGAAAGCGACATTTTTTGCCACTCTCCATGGGTCCACAAATGGCCAGATTACCTATCTGTGAATTCACATCTACTCACTAAAATTTCTTTACAACTCCAAAATCAATACTTCCAAAGTGATTAACTAACATTCCAAAAATATGTAATTATTTTTTAAAGGAATATCATCATTAAGTTTAACACAAGAGCATGGAAAGAGTGGAAACAAAATAAACTTTGCAATCAGAAAAACTTGGGTTTAAATTCCAGCTCTATCAAGTGTGTCTTGATATACTTGTCTCTATCAAGTATCAAGTGTGACAAACTTCTTATCTTTTATTTTCCTCCTGGGACCCAGGGATTCAACCCAGTCGGGCTCACCCTTTTTATTTTTTATTTTGAGACAGGGCCTCACTTGTTGCTTAGGGCCTTACTAAGTTGCTGAGGCTGACTTCAAACTTGCGATCTTCTTGCTTCAGCCTCCCTAGACACAGAGCTTATAGGCATGCACCACCATGCCCAGATAGTTACTTTTGCTTATAAGCCTCAGATTCCTTACATTTAAATCAGGGCTTAAGAATATCTTCTTCACAAGTGAAGGCAAAAATTAAATCAATGTACAAAAAACTTATGAAACAGAGAAACAATGATTACTTGCACATACATTGCCACCAACGCTTTACATAGAATTTTTTTCAAAGGTAAAGATGTAATTTTTTCCCCAGACGATGAATAGTTGTTCCTACCCACAAACAATGAATCATCAGACAAGCAGTAATACAGGGATGACATATGCACCCAGGAAAACAAGATCTTCCACGGAAGAAGTTATGTACCCTAATGTTTAGTTGTAATCATTTCTGTAGACTATTTAACAGATTCCTTTAGAAGATACTTGGTTTTGACTCATCTGCCTTTAGCCACATGCTTCTCCCTGTTCATAAACGCACAGTCAGCTACATGGCTGCCAGATAATTATTGAATGCAGTCATTCAATCTCACTTATCTCTAAATCATAATTAGATTGCACTTAAGTGTAAAAATAGTTTCCTTTATAATGTTTTAATGTAACTTACCAACATACTATTTATAATTGAAACCCTAAAATGGAGAACTAGAGAATGTGTCTAAAACTTAATGTGTGTGTATACATATAAACACATATTCAGGGCTGGGGCTGGGGCTCAGTGGCAGAGCGCTTGCCTTGCACATATGAGGCACTAGGTTCAATCCTCAGCACCATGTAAAAATAAACAAAGATATTGTGTTCAAGTGTTTAACTAAAAAATTTTTAAAAAAAACACATATTCAATAAATGGATAAACAAACATGTACTCAATAAATGGATATGTTAACCAAACCAGACTTTGGTCAAGAATACATGAGATCAAGCAGGGAATGGTGCTGCATGCCTGTAATCCCAGCAGCTTAGGAGGCTGAGGCAAAAGTATTCTAAGTTCAAGGTCAGCCTCACTTTAGTGACTTAGTAAGGACCTAAACAACTTAGCAAGACCCTCTCTCAAAATAAAAAATAAAAGACTGGAAGTGTAAATTGGTATTAAAAAACAAAAGAAAGAATATATGCAAACTTTGCTGCAAATTTATAAATATGTATTAACATACATGCCTCTAATGTGCTCTCCACATATTTATTTTAATTTGGTTCCACTATATTTTTCTTTTCCTAAGTGGAAATCTGAGCCCAAATAAATTGAGACTTTTATGCTTCCGCCACAGCCCGCTTGTTTCCTATGAAGCTCTATAATAAGGGGCAAAACTTAGCAGTTTCATCTGCAGATAAAAAACAATGCATTCAATAAACAAGAACAGGATGTGGAACACAAAGAGCTTTAAGAAATTAGAAAACAAGATAATCAACAGGATCATTCCTAGAGGTCCAACATCCAAATAGTAGGTGTTCCAGAAATAGAACAAAGAAAACATAAGGAAATACCAGAAAATTTCCTTCTGGAAGGACATATGCTGCCATATTGAAAAGGACCACCAAGGAGCTGGGGTTGTGGCTCAGTGGTAGAGCGCTTGCCTGGCATGTGTGAGGCACTGGGTTTGATTCTCAGCACCGTGTATAAATAAATGAATAAAATAAAGGCCCATTTAAATAAAATAAAGGGAGGGAGGGAGGGAGGGAGGGACTACCAAATACCCACACAACAAAGGAATGTGGATCCACACTTGGTTATATCATAGATGACTTTTAAAACAGAGACAAAGACAACTTTACAAACTTGTGAAGAGGGGAAAATTGACTAGAAACAATGACTTCAAATTCTCTCTCTCTCTCTCTCTTTTGGTACCAGGGATTGAAACCCGAGATGCTTAACTACTAAGCCACATCTTTAGCCCATTTTTATATTTTATTTAGACATGGTCTCGCTAAATTGCTTAGGGCCTTGCTAAATTGCTAAAACCAGCTTTGAACTTGTGATCCTCCTGCCTCAGCCTGCTGAACCACTGGGATTACAGGTGTGTACCTCCGCGCCTAGCTGATTTCAGATTCTCAACAGCAATAATGGAAGTATGCCAATGTAATGAGGTCATCTGAATGAAAACAATCTCCAATCTCAAACTCTAGAAGACATCAAATATTTATGGCAAAGTATACAAGTAGAATAAAGATACTTCAAACAGGCAAAAAATTTCAGAAATTTTTGGTTCCATGCACCGCCCCAAAGTAAGTTATTCACAAAATTACCAAGAAATAGATATGAAATTTAAAAAAAAAAAAGTAGGGCTAGGGATGTGGCTCAGTGGTCAGTGGCAGAGTGCTTACCTAATATGCATGAGGCCCTGGGTTCAATCCGCAGTACACAACCTCCCACACAAGCAAAAGAAGGAAACAAAAAATGGGGAGGCCCATCACAACACAGGATTAATGGAGATCCTATATCATAGCAGAGTTGTTTTTTTTTATAATTTTAATTTTTTATTTGTCTATTGATTTTTTTTTTAATTTATATGTGGGCTGAGAATCAAACCCAGTGCCTTACACATGCTAGGCAAGTGGGCTATCACTGAGCCCCAATCCTAGCCCCAGCCCCAGCAGAGCTTTTAATGTAGAAAAAAAATCTGGATTCAAAAGACAGACTTTCTGAGGATGGTCATCACTAAGATCCTCGGAGAGCAGAATGCTCACATAAGCCTGGTAGGTCGTGGTAAACCTAGCAGAAAATACAGAGCAGCTCACTCCCTCTGACCATAATTCCTCTCTAGATATCCAGTACACTGTGAACAGTGGTTCACACTTGTGCCAGAAAGTATAAACCATAGTTTGTTTTTCCTTTTTTTTAAATTTTTTTTTGGGGGGGATGTACAAGGAATTGAACCCAGGGGTGCCTAACCACTGAGCCACATCCCCAGTCCTTTTTTATTTTGAGACAAGGTATCACTTAGTTGCTTAGGGCCTTGCTAATTGCTAAAACTGATCTTGAATTTGCAATCCTCCCGCCTCAGCTTCCCAAATTACTAGGATTAAAGGCGTGTACCACCATGCTCAGCAAGTCAGTTTTCCTACAACACACTCATGATTCTGCTCACAAAACTCCCCAAAGTGGCTCTTAAAAATTTGCAGGGGTGGGGGGGTGGGGTTGTAGCTCAGTGGTAGAGTGCTTGCCTCACATGTGGAAGGCACTGGGCTCAATCCTCAGCACCACATTAAAAAAATAATAAAATAACAGTATTGTGTCCATCTACAACTAAACAAAAAAAAATATGTCAGAGAGCCTGGGAGTTTGTAATTTGGCGGTAAAATGCCTCCCAAGCATGTCTGAGGTCCTGGATTTGATCTCCAACTTCACCCTCGACACACACATACATATATACATATACATGTACATATACATATACATATATGTGTGTGTGTGTGTGTGTGTATGTATATACACATATATTTTTCTTCCCCATGGAAGTTGGATCTAGACTTAACCCTGAGATTCTGTTCAGTTTATCCTTTCCCAGGAGTTTCATTTGAAAGTGACATTACAATAATATTTGTAATGTCAAATTATTTACATACATAGCCATGGAATTTGTACTCTACCTAGAAACACTCCTGGTCCATTTATTAGTTGAACAGCCATTCCTTTTGTGAGCCACCTGAGAAGATGCTTTTGCACCAATCATACCTGTACTCACACATGGTTTTAAGCTGAAAATACTTTTAGTCTAATCTGAAAATTTGCAATGATTTATATTTTTTTGTAAATTTTTTATTCCTGAAGGTATATTTAAAATGCCTACTGGCTTTCTCTCACTACATAAAAAGGTGTTAGCCTACACATCACAATCTATCGTAAGCTTGAACACTGTTGTGCTCTCAAATGTTATTTTTAGTCTGTCTCCATCTCCATGCCTCTCATATCTTTACTTCGAATTCATTTTGCTTAAAGAAGCCCCTACCCAACTCCAAAATGGCTCTCTCTCTCTCTCTCTCTCTCTCTCTCTTTTTTTTTTAACTCTCTCTTCCTAACACTTTTTCTCTCAGGTATAACAGCATCACCACTTCTAAGTTTATATAAGCTCCTCAGATTTAAAAAACCTCCAAGTCCCATCTGACATTTACAACCATCCAATAGAAAGAAACATAAAAGATGAAGAAATTAAAACTGTGAGGGATTAAATAATTCACTTGCAGGTCATACAACTAGTAAGCAGTAAAAATCACATCCAGAACTCCTAACTCTCGAAATTTACCTCAACCACAGATACACTTATGAGGAGTATTTTTAGTATTTCCAAGTATGTCAGGGAATGCTAAAATAGAGCATCTCCCTAAAAAANGCATGATAGGCAAGTGCCCTACCACTGAGCCACAACCCCAGCCCGAGGCACATTTTTTTTGTTAAGTATTTTTTTAGTTGATGGTGGACTTCATTTTATTTATTATTATTGTGTCCATCTACAACTAAAAAAAAAAGTTTAAAAAAATATATAAGCCCATAGCTTATACTGGTAACATCCAATTCTAAATTTTATGATTCAGTTCTTATAAGTATTAGTATTCTTAGAACATATATTTAAGTATAGCATACTTAAAATGTTATCTTTGCTGGGCATGATGGCACCTGCCTGAAATTCCAGGTACTAAGGCAGGAGGATCTCAAGTTTGAGGCCAGACTGGGCAATTTAGACTCTCAAAAGGGCTGGAGATATAGCTCAGTGGTAGAATGCTTGTCTTGGGTTCAATTCCTAGTACCACCAAAAAAATAATAATAATAATAATAACCAAATTACTTATTTAATACACAATAACTAAGTACTAGAAGACACATTTCAAATTTTAGTTGAATATAAATACTTGAACTCTAGATATGAGAAGCTAGTTGTAAAATTGTCTCAATTTCTCTTGGGGGAAAATTATATTCCAAAGCTTTATCACAGAAATATTTTATTTGGAAAGACTAGGCTATGTAGAAAAGAGAAGAAACTTGTTGAGCATGAATAAGAATTTCCCAAAACTAACATCAAGGAGTCCTGTAAACCCTGCCAAATTTTGGATAGTATATAAACAGACAATATTTATTTTGGGACAAAGAGCTTGCAGGCAAGTAAGCAAAAGGCTGCAGAAGCAGCAGAACCACTGACTGTTGGAGAAGGCCATTTAAAATAAGATTCTATTTTCATTCATTAAACCAAATGCTGTGAATTTTTTCTTTGCTATTTTAGCTAATAAAAATGAGTGCTAAAAAGATTTGTCTTTTTGTCTTAAGTATGCAAAGTTCATAACTTGGAAAAAGGAAAAAATAAACACAACTTACCAAAAATTTAAAGAGCACTCACTCTAATGACATGATTTATAACTACTTCTCAATGTCTGATATTCATGCTGTTTGACTATAAATTAAAATCATAAACTATAAACAGAAATACACCAACCATACAAAGTTTAACCTCTTTATTTCTGAGGCCAAGGTAGTAAAACTAGCAGGATGCTCTATTTCCATAGAAAAAATGGTCGAACAGTAGCACTTTTAAAAAGTTCATTTTTTTAAACTTATGAAATATTTTTCATACCATACCCTTCAACTTTGTACTCATAAACTGGGATCACAAAAGTAAACATAAATGTTTTATTCAAAATCCCAACAAAACTCTAAGAAATACAGTTTATGTGATAAAAACATTCATTTGATCACCCAAGATTAAAAATTTTTGGTTAACCATACTCATCTGCGTTTGTTTGAAATAAAAAGGAATTGGAAATAGGTCCTAAGAGGAAAGATCAAAGGAATTAAAGAGTTGCTAGGTCTATAAAATTTTAACTTAGGAATGATTTAAATACTGATAAGTTGCTTTTCCTTGTTTTCTGACAGCAAAATTAGAGGGAAGCAATTTAAAGAAGAATTAAGAACATTTTGGCTGCTAAGATTTATAACTGTTATAGTTTGGATATTTAATATCCCCTGAAAAACTCAAGCATTAGGCAATGCAAAAATGTTCACAGATGAAATCACTGGATTATGGGAGCTATAACTAATGGACTAATAACTAACTAGTGGACTAATCCATTTGTTGGATTAATAACCTGAATGGCTTCCATATGGGATGTGAATATCAGGAAGCTGGGATCACTGGGGTCATCCTGGTCAACATAACCAGGTTAAGTGTAAGCAGATGAGGACTGGCTGGAGAAAAAGGTCACTGAGGTTGTACCCTTAGACTATATCTTGTCCTTGGCTCCTCTCTGCTTCTTGGATGCCACAAGCTGAACAGCTTTCCCCCACCACATCCTTCTGCCTTGATGCTTTTCTGCCTTCTTAGGCCCAGAGTGATACAGTTAGCTGACCTTGAAATGAACTTATGAAACTGAGCCCAAAATCAATTTTTCCTCCTCTGAGTTGCTCTTGTCAGGTATTTTTGTCATAGCAACAAAAAGCTAACACACCACTTGGGAAAGACATAGTATTCCAACATTGTATAGCCACCTAAAATGAAGCTTACCTAAGGTACATAGTTGTACTAACTAACATTCAGTTACTTATAATCTCACCCTAGAAAACCATCAAATAACCTAACTTTGGATAGGGGTTTACAATTTAAAATACATTTTCACATGTTTTAGTACCTCATTTAATCCTCACATGAAGTATATGAACAGAACAGATATTCTGATTATCATTTATAGATGAGGAAAATATTTGTGATTACCTTTGACTTTACTCTAGAGTTCTACTAGATTATTTTAAATCTTTCCTGAGAAAGAACCAATGGAGGGGCTGGGACTCTGTGGTAGAGCACTTGCCTAGCACATGTGAGGAACTGAGTTCAATCCTCAGCCTCATATAAAAATGAATAAATAAATAAATAAAATAAAGGTATAGATTAAAAAAAAAAAAGAACCAATGTAGATGGGTCACTAGACACCTTGGTACAAAAAAAAATTCAAAAAGAGAAAATTATGTGCTGACTTGATCTTACATAAAGTTCCTATTTGTGTAGTTAATAATTAACAAACCTTTTTTATTGAAGATTCTTGGTTTGAAAATATTCCTGCAACCACATAAGCGAAAGAATGAATAAAAGGCACTGGTTTATATGAGCCATAAATCATAAAATCATTATTTTTAATAAAAGGATATGGAGATTTTTGTCTTCTTTCTCAGCATTCTAAGTTTTTTTTTTTTAAATTCACTAAATTTATATCAATGATAGCTAGCCTCCAGGATGACCCCAGTGATTCCAGCTTCCTGGTATTCACACCCATATAGAATCACCCTTCCTGTTTAGTGTGGACTAGACTTAGTGACTAGTTTGCAATGAATAAAATAAGACACAATGACTTAAAGAACAGGTCATAAAAAGCATGGTGACTTCATTCTTTTTCTATAAAGAGGTGCACACATGCCTAGGAACTGAAGTCACATGAGTGAGCTTGAAAAGGAACCTTTAGCTTTAGTCTAGTTTTCAGAGACTGTCTAGTCCCAGCCAACATCTGGACTGCAACCTCATGCGGGACCACCCAGCCACACAATTCCCCGATTCTTGTAAAGGGAAATAAGAAAACTTTGGGGATGACAGAAACACTGCCTTTGTCTGTAATGGCATTTACATGTGTCCATACATTTGTTAAAACTCAAATTATACAATTGTGCTGGGGATGTAACTCAGTGGTAAGAGGGCTTGCCTAGCAAGTACGAGGCTCTGGGTACAAAATCCAGCACAACAGAAAATAAATAAATAAATAAATAATGGAGTGAGAATGTTAAAAAAATTATATAATTATACTGGACGTATTTTATTGAATGGAAAATATACTTCAATAAAATTGTTATTTTTAAAAGGTAAATGAACTCAAAATAAGTGACGCAGAATCATTTATGAAAAAGCAATGTCTTGGCTTTAAGAGTTAAGGGTGGTTAGGAAACAGAAGCTGCAATAACAAGCTATTATTACAAACTCACATGCCCTAAACTGACCAAACCTGCTCCTTGCTCTATCTATAGCCTTTCCCATCTCAGATAATGGCAATCCCATATTTCCAGTTGCTCTAGCCAAAAAAACAAAGTCATTACTCCTTTTTTTCTCATCCAATCCATAAGCAAATCTTCTTAGCTTTTTCTCAAAACACATCCGTCTCTCATTCTGTCCACTGTTATCACCCTGTTCTCTAGCAAAGATTGCTGAAATAGCCAAGCAGGTCTCCCTATTTCAATCTTGCCCCCTATGGTCTATTATCAATCAACCCAAAAGTTAGGTTAGTCAAAACCTAACCCAGACCATATCATTTACCTGCTCAAAAACATGAAACCACTCCCTATTTCACTCAGAATAAAAATCCATGTTGTTACAATAGCCAGGGGAACTGGCTCCTTGTTAAAGCCCTGATCTCATCTTCTCTCCTCCTTTTTTAGCCTACTCTACTCACATTGGATTGGTTTTTGTTTATCAAATATACCATAATAACATGCTCACACCCTGTGGCCTTCATAGTGGCTGTTTCCTCTATCTGGAACATCTTTTCCCCCATATACCTACAGGGCTCATCATTCCCTAACCTCCTTTCAGGCCTCTGCTCAGATATGAACTTCTTTACCCAGACTATCCTATTTAAAACTGTAAATATCCTGCTTAGAATAAAAATATCCAGCTGATTAGTAAAGAGAAATAAGCTGCTTCAGGAAGTATTATGGTTTGAATTCAGAAAGTCCCATAAAGACTCATATGTTGAAGACTTGGTCCCCAGTGCAACAATTTTTAGAGGTAGGGCTTTGGGGGAAGTGATTAGATCATAAAGGCTCTAACCTCATTAATGGATTAATTCACTGATAAGATTCATAGCTGAACATACTACTGGGAAGTGGAAGAAACTGCAAGGTGGGACCTAGATAAAGTGAGTAGGTTTTCAAGGGCATGCCTCTGAAGACTTTGTCTTGCCCCTGGCTCCTTTCTCTCTGCCAGCCATAAGGATAAGCAGTTCTGATTTACTATACCCTTTTGCCATGATGTACTACTGCCTCACCACAAGTCCAGAAACAAAGGAACCAACTGTCCATACAATGAAACCCATGAAACTGAGCCAAAAATAAATCTTTCCTCCTTTAAGTAGTTTTATCAGGTATTTTGTCATAGTGATGAAACATTGACTAACACAGTAAGTGAGGTTGAGAGAATAAGGAGGATGACACCGATTTGGGATCTGATATAGGAGAAGAGGCAAATTATTACATTTGACGAAGTTCCTTCAATTTTCTTTGCTTCTAGTCCTAGTCATATAGGTACAGAATCAAAATATAATGGTTAAAGAGAACATAAAAAGAAAGGGAGAAATAATCTTAGCTCCATGTATGAAAAAATCCAAGACAGAATTTTTTCTCTAAATTCACTGGAGTAATTTATCCCATAGCATACTAGGAGGGTTTTTGTTTTTCCTTAAAACGTTTTATTCTTCTAGATCCTGCTGGTATAGTACAGATGTTGGCAAAGCTATAGTTGAGAAAAACATGATCTATACATAAACACAAATTTCCATCCAAGGGAAAGATACTGATTTCTGCCAGTGTAACCATTCTTGAACAGAGTCACACTTATTTGTTCACATATTGTCTCTGGCTTCTTTCACACTGTAACAGCACAGGTGAATAGCAGCAACAGAGACCACTAGCTTGCAAAACTGAAAATATTTACTATTTTTCCCTTTACAGAAAGAAAATTTCTTTTTCTCTTTCTTTTTTTTTTTGTTTTATGGTGCTGGGGATTGAACCCAGGGCTTTATTCATGCAAGGCAAGCACTCTACCAACTGAGTATATCCCAGCCCTCAGAAAGGAAATTTCTAAAATCAATTATAAAATATAAATTCCTGATAGATTTGAAAATCTTCTAAATACTAGAATAAACCTTCAAACTTTTTTTTTTTTTTTTTTTGGCTTGCGGGGAGGTGGGGATTGAACTCAGGGGCAGTCAGCCACTAAGCCATATCCCCAGTCCTGTTTTGTATTTTATTTAGAGACAGGGTCTCACTGAGTTGCTTAGTGCCTTGCTTCTGCTGAGGCTGGCTTTGAACTCATGATCCTCCTGCCTCAGCTCCAGAGCCACTGGGATTATAGGCATGCATGCACCACCATGCCTGGCCCCATCTGACATTTTTGATATTGTTAGTCCTATAACTGAAAACACATCAAAAGCTTTAAATCCAAGAATAATGTAGTCTTCAAACTAGTGACCAGATATCATTATCTAATTCAAGTAAAACGCCACCTCCCAGTAGCATTGACATGCCAATCTTCAAGTGTTAAGTAATTTAGCATTAAAACTAAGGGGAAGGCAACTTTTTTTTTGATATATGCCTTTAAGAAACTGATCTATCTAGTGTTTTCTTTTTTTGACAAAGCCTCACTATGTTACCCAGGCTAGCCGCAAACTCCTTGGCTCAAGTGATCCTCCTGCCTCAGCCTAACAAGTGCTAGAACACTTGGGCTAGAACTAGATTCAACAGCTGGTTCTGAGGAAATGTCTTAAACAGGAAAATTTTTTTTCTTCATCTAGTCACACATACATGCACCAAAACAGACAAAGACCAATAATCCTACAATGATTTTTCAAGTTTCCCCTTATATGTTAAGAATTACAAAATAGTAAAATATGCAACATTTGCTTTTAATTTTCTAATTAAACAAGCTAATACACAGGAAAGCAAATATTACTCATTTTTAAAAATCCTGTCATCTATTTTCCCTCTCCTAAATCCAAAGATTAGTTAGTTACATGTACAAGATCAAACTTAATTTCATAAAACAAAAAATTCTTAATTGCATATATAAAAAATTAGAAATCCTTTTCTGATACAAAATACCTTCATTAATATTTAGATATTTCTTACATTTGGCAAATAAAATGATAGATTATGCCATTCATGATGACACTTTGAAAAGTAATTTTCAAACAGACAGAAATAGGTATGGAAACACTCTGTAAAGGAAACAAGAAAGACGGAAGATAATATGGATCCCCAAAATTCTTTTTAAAATTTTTATTTCAAGAAGTCAGCTCCTTGACTTCTTAGTTAATGATCAACCAATCCAAGTTATTATTCATTAAAATTTCACCACAAAGTCCTGTACCTTTTACTTAGATTTTAACAGGGCTCTCAGCATAAATATTTCTACCTTTAAAAAAATCTTTAGCCTAAACTACTTCTTTTTTTAAAAAAATACCTTTATTTTGTTTATTTATTTATTTTAATTTTTTTTTAAAAATGTGGTGCTAGGGATCAAACCTGGTGCCTCCCTGTGCTAGGCAAGCACTCTATCACTGAGCCACAGCCCAACCTCCTTTTGCCTAAACTTCTAAAATAAAAATTGTAAGAAATCTGTTTTCCCAGAAACTTTTTCAAAACAATTTTTCCAAGTTGAAGTTTTAAAAGTTTTTCTCAAAATTAATTTTGCTACAATAGAATTAGAAAGTTACCCATGAGCTACTTCTAAATACTGTGAATTTGTAAGCCTATAGAGCCTTCCCACTTTTCTCTTAATTTCATTTTTTTTACAACACTGTAGTCACACATATTTTAGTAAACACAAAAAGTTCTTGTCAACACTTTTAAAAGAATTAGGTTTTAAGTGTTATTGTAGGAAAGTTCACTGCTTTCCTTATGGGCTACAACTTTCTTCGATAAATATTATATTCGTGAAATTAGTAATGTGTGATATAGTATAACAGAGATTTTAAAAACACTGTATTACATCTTTATAATACGGAATGAAAGCAAATCTGATCATATACCTGGGTAACCCACGATTGCTAATAATGTATATCATCAGAAAACCTTTAATGAAAACAACTCACCAATTGAAAAGAAATGTTTCCTACCTTGCCTGCTTCTCTTTCTAAGTCGACATACTCCCGGCTAGGTGTTTGTCGCTGTTCTCCCTGCCAGCTGGCCGGAAAAAACTGGAGAGACAGATTGGTTCCTGTGGCCACAAAAGCCTTTTAGAAAAATCAATACAAACAGGATCAGGAGCAGGACATTACATAAATTATGCAGGCAGTCATTTATTTTTACATCAGTTTATGTCTTAAGCCAGGCAGCACTGAGAATACTTAAAAGTAAAAAACATGCACTCATCATTTTTCTTAAGTATTAAGTTACAAACATCTGATTCCATTTTGAGGACATTTGCCATTGGCTGCTTAAATATAAAATCAGACATGGAATCAATACTTTCTTTCAGGTCATTTTTTGCTGACGTTAGGATCTTACATTGCTAATGTCTAACCAGAAACCACTGTCCTTGCATTTTAAAACTTTTAAATATTTTTAAATGTGAAAACCACTAGTGAACTAAAGATTTTGAATTTAAAAGCATATCACAATTTAAAGTTATATGATACATTTAATCTTTCTTGATTTCCTTCGCTCAAGGAAACACTGAATGGTGTGTGATACAAAAAAAAAAAATTGCAGTAAGTACATTTTTGCCAGGCGTGGTAGCACAGGCCTATAATCCCAGTGGCTCCGCAAGCTGAGGCAGGAGGATCGCGAGTTCAAAGCCAGACTCAGCAAAAGTGATTCACTAAGCAACTCAGTGAAACCCTGTCTCTAAATAAAATACAAAATAGGGCTAGGGGTGTGGCTCAGTGGTCGAGTGCCCCTGAGTTCAATCACAGGTACTAAAAAAATAAAAAATAAAAACCAGAAGAGCATTTTTAAATGGATTTTAAAACCCATGTTAAAAAATGTACTAGGAGCTGGATGTAGTGGTGCATGCCCATAATCCCAACAGCTCAGGAGGCCTCTGAGGTAGGAGGATCACAAGTTCAAAATCAGTCTCAGCAACTTAGTGAGACCCTGTCTCAAAAAGTAAAAATGGACTGGGGATGTGGCGAAGCACCCCTGGGTTCAATCACCAGTACCAAAAAAAAAAAAAGAAAGAAAGAAAGAAAAAAATGCACTAGGGATTGCTTTTCTTGTTATAAACCATACATTAGCATGTAATGTGACAGTACTTCTTTCTAAAACGTTAGATGATTTAAAAAAATATGCACTTTTCTAAAATTTTACTATAGAAGAAGTAGCTCTAACTACAACTAAAAGTACTGAGTGTTCATCTAATATTTATAGAAGATTTGGACGGTTCAGCTCAGACAGAAGAGTCTAAAACCATTTCATTAAGTGTCATTCCATGTAGCCCCTGAGCAATTTAACTCTATATTTCTCCCATGTAAAAAACAGAAATAACATTATTCCTCCTATTTCTTTCTGAAAGAAATAACAAGCAGGTTTTTTTTTTTTTTTAAATACATTTTCATTGTCTAAATGTAAACTCTTCTTTGCTGAAACCAGAAAGTTTTGTTTGGTTTATTTTACTGATTACATTCTGAAGCATCATCACTTGAAACACAGTCTTCATCTGAAAGCAAGGGCTTCACATTTTGAACCATTTGTTTAAAACCATTAGCTAATATAACTATCCACTAGTTCCCCTACTGGTTAACAGTTTATTCTGTTTTTAAAGGTAAAAATTATACTTCCTATTTCTATTATTGGTACTGTAGGTACTTTGTCAACTCAACTGCTAAATCTCTAGACATCTTTGATGGCATTTCTTTCATCAACTGGGATGCCCTTTTCTTGTGGTAATTATTTTCTATGACTAGAAACTGAAATAAACTAACATCAATATTACAATAGTAATTTTTTTTAAAAAAAATCTTTCCATGCACTATCAGAATAAGTTTTATCCATAATAGCACAACCATTAGTCAAATGAAAAGCAGATTCTAGAAGAAAAACTGCCTAGGCAGTATGACCTGAGGCATACTTCAGTTTCCTCACAAATTAATATTTGCACAATGCTTAGAACAGTACCAAGTAAACACCATATAAATGTTTTCTGAAAAATATAACCTTTGTCTGTCTGAGATAGGGGAGGAAGGTTGTCTGTTATTGTTCAAGCTGGCTTCCAATTTGTGAGCACAGCCGTCCTCCTGCCTCAGCCTCCCCAAGTAGCTGGGACTATAGGTGTGCCCCAATGCACCCTGCTTAAGAGAAATAACTTTGAGATTAATAAAAGTGGCAACTTTTAGCTTCAGATAATGAAATTCTCCCAGAACAGAATGGTAGTAGATAAGAGATTAAACCCATGAATGAATGTCCTGTGTCAAAACCTCTGAATCACATTTCTTCAGTACTTAGTTTATCCAGTAGCAAACCCTTCTACTTCCAAACCAGCATAGTGCTAAGACACTCTGAAGATCTTATTACTTCATCTCCTGTTTGAATGCAAAACTCAGAAGAGATTTCCTGCTTTACCACTTTCTCACCAAGATCCCTCCCTGAGAGAAAAAGTGGTAAAAACTAAAAATTAATCATTCTAGAATAGTGTTTTCCAAATTTACTTTACCCAGTAACTTTTTTTTTTTTTTTGAGGTGCTGAGGATGGAATCCAGGGCCTTACCAATGTTAGGCAAACACTCTACCACTGAGCTACAGTGGGATCCCTTTTTAAGTAGAATACCTACACATAAGAGTCAGGAAATTCTGTTTGAAAATATTAAAATATTACAGTGGGAAAATGTCAGTATGCAAGACTTCCAAGTTGTCTTGACTGTATTTTATAGTTTTCACAAATTTAAAAAATGGCACACCTTATGCCAATCCAATATACTTTTAACCACTGAATCTTCAGGATTAAAAATATATATCAGTTTTTACCTTCCCCATAGTAGAGTCAACATACCCCTGTAAGCATTTTTTTAATTATTCGTGTTGAAGACATCTCCAATATCCTTACTACAATAACAATTCAAAAGAGGAATAAATCAAATTTCACCAAAATAAATTCTAGCTCTCACCCACAATCACTATTATTTCATTATGTGCTAAAAAGTCTTAACAGGGGCTGGGGTTGTGGCTCAGAGGTAGAGCGTATGCCTACCATGCGTGAGGCACTGGGCTTGATCCTTGGCACCACTTTAAAAAAGTAAACAAACAAATAAAATAAAGGTACTGTGTCCATCTACAACTAAAAAATTTTGAAAAAAAAAAAAAAGAGTCTGATAAGTTTTGTAGTGAAAGGGAAGTATTACAGCCCTTAATTTCTTTCACCTCTAAATGTAAAATAAATTCTTTACTAATCTCCCTGGTACACAAGATGTTAAAAATGAGGGGGAAAAAAAAACAGCAACTGGGGCAATGGAATAATTGGGGAATTGAGAACTATGTTTATCTTTACCATATATGACCACTGTCAAATAGAAAATAATGCCTTTTCTACTACTAAATAGGTAGAAACCAACCTGTTCATAAGTCATAAGATAAATTTCAGGCCTTAAATTGTGTAGCCTCTAAATTCAAATAATCAGTACCTCTAATACAAAGGGCCTTTTGCAAAGCACCTGTTTTTAGAGGGGTTTATTCAGGCTTAGTACAGTCTCCAACCTCTAGGAGCTAAAGATCCTGTAAATTAATTAATTAAATACTGGGTATTGAACCTGGGGAGTTTTATCACTGAGCTACATACCCAGCCCTTTTTATTTTTTATTTTGAGACAAGGTCTTGTGCTGAGGGCCTCACTAAGTAGCTGAGGATCACCTCAAACTTGCAATCCTCCTATTTTAGTTTCCAGAGCAGCTGGGATTACAGATGTGTGTCACTGTGCCCAGGCAGGATCCTGTAATTTAAACTGGGCAACAATGATTTAAAAGGGAAAAACAAGGAAGAGAGGGGAAAAAAGAAAAAGAAAAAAGTGAAATTCCTCCCCAAATATTACATTACTCAACAAACAACACGTGCCAGTGCCATCTTAAGGGCAAATCTTATAGAAATCAATCTACATCCTTCAACCTTTAATATTTCTCAGAAAACAAATTAAACAAAACTTATTAAAATTTGTAAGATCAGTTATTTGGAAGGGGAGAAGGCCTAATTCACCCTGGAAAGAAATTTATGACAAATATAACAACCTATATAACACTGCTATATTTTAACAATATTAGAATATAACTCTTCAGATATACTATAGGCTAAATTATACCCTCAGTTCACAATTACATGCAGCAAAGTATGATACAACTAAAAGCACCCTACAGGCGATGCTTCACTGGTTTTCAGAAAAAAATCTCAGCTTTAAAAATGTGACAGCATTTTGTATCTCATCATTTACCTCCGGGAAATCCTTTAATTACGTAAACTATTATCCATCCACCTTTTGCAAAAGAAAACCCAGGCAAAGAATGACAGTCACTGGACCAACTAATGAATGATTCTTTCCTTCTATCACTCAGTGCCAAAATCAAAAAGTATTTGTTTGTTTTTAAGAGAGAGAGAGAGAGAGAGAGAGAATTTTAATATTTATTTTTTTAGTTTTTGGCAGACACAACATCTTTGCTTGTATGTGGTGCTGAGGATCGAACCCGGTCCGCACGCATGCCAGAGGAGCGCGCTACCACTTGAGCCACATCCCCAGCCCCAAGTATTTGTTTTATACACAAATATTACAATTATCAATAAACTTGGAGGTGGACTTAAAACTGGAGTTCTCTCATAATATACATTAATGATCAAATATTTTAAAAGCTCCTCAAAAATTTATCATCTATCAGTTATATAATTCCAAAAACATTGTTTAAATATTAAATACTGTTTAAAAATAAATCTGATTTTTGTGAACAGGAGAATTTTATAGTATATGAATTACACCTCAATAAAAACAAATAATTGATTGTAAAAGGGGAGGAATAAATTTTCCAACATGCCTTCCTACTGTTAACCTCTGTTCAAATAGCACCTTAGCTTCAAGTCTCTGCCAAAGCAATGGGCTCAAGTCATAATGCAAGATAAAAAGAGTCCATTATACAGTGCTTCAACATTTTTTAAACAAATAATCAATCTCTTTTTCTATAGTTTCTTCCCATCGTTGCCTCATTATACCTCCAATTGGACAAAAGGCGATGAATGGAGGACACTTGTTTTTTTTTTCAACCCTAGGTTTGATGGAGGTGAGGCATCAAGTCTATCACACCCAAACGGGCCTCCAGGAGATCAACGGTGGTTTTTGCAGAGCCATATGCGGTTCTTTAGGTACTGCAACACTAAACAGGATATGTTTGGGGGGGGGTGGGAAACAACTGATAGTTTTTTCCCCCCCGATTCTCTTGAAGCATTATATTCCAGGAAAAAAAAATTAAACGTCCTGTAGGCCCTTTTTCTTTTAAACCTCCCTTTTCTATCAGGACAATAGATAACTGGAGTAAAGATTTATTCTCATTCTGGGAGCGAAAGAGCTTCACATATAAATCTACCAACAAATCCATCGTCTAGGAAACTATCGCTGACCTCGAATGAAGCTCCAGTCCTTTTCCCGAGTGGGTGTTTTCTTCCCGCACATACCCCGAAGACCCCCCACCCCCATCGGTGTCACAGCCTATATAAGGACCTTTGCTTATTTACTTTGGCTCGGGCTGGAGCTCCACTCGCGGTGAACTGTGCGCCAGGCTGGCTCTGGGAAACACGAGCCACCGCGGCGGGCTACGGGGAAAG
Source organism: Marmota marmota marmota (assembly GCF_001458135.2). Taxonomy (NCBI): domain Eukaryota; kingdom Metazoa; phylum Chordata; class Mammalia; order Rodentia; family Sciuridae; genus Marmota; species Marmota marmota. The sequence goes on from NW_026000222.1 coordinate 17,439,308, forward strand.
CGTGTCCCCGCGAGGAGCGGGCCTGCAGCGTCTGGTTTCGCCTTCTGAATCCCGAGTAGGAAGTGAGAAGGCGCCCGCTCAGTTCCGGGAGCCGCGGCATCCGCGGCGCCGTCCGGAACCCGCCTGGGCCGCGCGGTCCCCGCGCAACAAGTGACCCGCGCGCGCCGGGGCCCCGCCGACTTACGATCTCCGAGCGGCCGTCGCGGCAGGCGTTCTGGAAGCGCGCCTGGCGCTCCTCGTGGGGCCGGTCCCTGAAGCCGGTGTACTTAATCTGTAAGGCAGAGACGGCCGAAATCAGGAGCGAAATCTGCGGCTCCGCCCGCGCGCCTTCCCGCCCCGCGCAATGCCGATAAGGG
>NW_026000222.1:17440688-17454366 GCF_001458135.2 Marmota marmota marmota
CCCCACCCCTCCTCCTCGCGCGCGCCCGCCCGCCTCAAACTCCTGCAAACAAGACGCACCATTCACAACTCCGCGGTCCGCGCCGCGCATGCGCCACCCTGTAGCTTGTGCGGCGGCTGGACTGCAGGGAACCTGGACTCCTCCCGCAGGGCGGCCTCCTTCCCCTAGCCTGTCCGCAGGCCACTGGGTGTGTAGCTGCCCAGCTGGCCTTTGGCAAGCGACAGCGGCTCCCGCGGGCCTTACTTTATGCCCTTACTTGACCATCTGGAACTTCTGGAGTCTCCAGTCATGCGAAGAAACTGTGATTGCCACTTGAACGTTAGGAAACCTAAGTCCCTGGACACTTTTCATCCCCAAACTGACTGGGAAGAGTGTAGTCTATGCACATCTAAGATAAAGGTGGAAGCAGAAAGCCAACTGAATCGTGGTGGACAGATCCAGGTTTTTGGAGTCTGGACGTGCCTTAGATGGAATCCTTCATGACTCTCCTGCCCGCTAGCTGGGCCTTAGACAAGTATTGAACTGCTAGGTCTCAGATTCCTATTTTCCAAAATACAGACACTCATAAGCTCATTGTGTTAGCATGAGAACCTTTATGTAAGCCTAGTATATGATCACATGATGCGTGTTCAATAAATTTGTTTCTAAAGTACAAGCCATTATAAATAAATATATATACATATAATTGCCAATTCATACATTCACCCAAACATGCAATCAGATCCAAGAAACAAGATCTACAAGTTCTAGGAATGTGGTTTAACCCAAGCTGGAGAAAGTCTGACATCAAGTTTATGGCATAACTTGATTCAAAATTGATCCTCAATTAATCCTGATCCTTAAAGTTCTAGTTTGTCAAAAAATAAGTCCAATATAGAAACTAGATGCCAACTCTGAAGGCCAGTAGCTGACCAGATTTCAAAGGAATGTGAGGATGCACCCAAACTCACAGAAATTAGTGCCATGGTCAATTGGCAATCTGCCTGAGGGCAGGATTTGGCAGAATTTCTTTCTTTCTTTCTTTCTTTTTTCTTTAAAGAGAGAGAGAGAGAGAGAGAGAGAGGGAGAGAGAATTTTTAATATTTATTTTTTAGTTTTCGGCGGACACAACATCTTTGTATGAGGTGCTGAGGATCGAACCCGGGCCTCACGCATGCCAGGCGAGTGCGCTACTGCTTGAGCCACATCCCCAGCCCCATGGCAGAATTTCTTATATTTGTCCAGTCCAATCTCATTTTTACAGGTATGTAACTCAGCTAGGATAACCAACTGTCCTGGTTTGCCAGGGATTGTCCTGGTTTTAGTAATGAAAGTCTTATGTTCCCCAGGAAACCACTCATCACCTAATAAACCAGAATTGTTTTTCACCCTTAGGTCTGAAGAGTGATTGCCCATAAGAACAGTGATTGCCTAAGGTCAACGTCTTTTAGCAAAGTCAAATTTGTAAGATGGTCAGATGTGGTGGCATGCACTTGTAGCCCCAGCTATTTGGAAGGCTGAGGCAAGAGGATTACTTGAGCTCAAGAGGAAGAAGGGGATGAAAGCGGGGAAAATGAAAAAAAACAAAAAACTCTGTAGTCTGGTTGTTTCAACAGACACATTCCTGAATAGCAAACACAGAATCAGCTCCTTAATAGACACTGTGGCACACATCTATAATCTTAATGACTCAGGATGCTGCAGCATGAGGATTGCAAGTATGAGGCCAGCATGGGCAACTAAACAAGGCTCTAAGCAACTTAGACCCTGTTTTAAAATAAAAATAAGCCAGGCATGGTGGTTCATGCCTGTAATCCCAGTGGCCTGGGAGGCTGAGACAGGTGCATTAAGAGTTCAAAGCCAGTGTCAGCAAAAACAAGGCTTGAGATCCTGTCTCTAAATAAAATACAAAATAGGGCTGGGGTTGTGGCTCAGTGATTGAATGCCCCTGAGTTCAATTCCCAGTACCCCCCCCTCAAATAAATAAATAAATAAATAGGGCTGGAGATGTAGCTCAGTATTAGGTAAAGCATCTCTGGGTTCAGTCCCCAGTACCCCTCCAACACCTGGTACTGGGAATTGAACCTAGAAAAAAGAAAAAAGAATTAGCTCCTTTTAAGGAGTATTTCCCAGCCCACACCAAGTCTATGTAAATGATTGGACATGAATAGAAAGAGTATAGACATGGATGCCAACAACTAATGGATCTTTATCTGTCTTAGAATTTTCCCTCAGTTCTCTTTCAACTGCAAGGGACAGAAGCACAGTTACAATTACAAAAGTAAAACTAAAAGGATATATTTTATTTCAGTAAATCAGAGGGAAGGAGACAGGTAAACACCATCTTTTCTTTTCCATTTCTTCATTTCTCCTCACTGTTTAATTCTCTCAGGTTCTCTTGGATCACATTCATTTCCTGGCAAATGATGGAAACAGCCACTCCTCCAGGGTCTCATAAAATTATCGGGAAGGACTTTGATTGCTCATCCAGGGTCATTCATTTTCCCCTCTACCAAATCATTAAGTCCAGAAAGATGTGGTGATATGACTGGCAGCTTAGATCATATGCCTTCCCATCAAGGATTGGGGGCCTATGGTTGGCAGCCTCAAAGAGAATCTGATGATTGAAAGGAGATAAGCTGTTTCCCCAAAAGGAAATAGTGAGTGGGAATGCATTACAGGGCCACTGAATAGTTTATCTCGGGTATATCTGGCAAAGAATGACTTTTCTTTCTTTCTTTTCTTTCTTTCTTTCTTTTTTTTTTTTTCTGGTACTGGGGATTGAACCTAGAGCCTCAACTATGCTAAGCAAGCTCTCTACCCCTGAGCTACATCCTCAGCCCAAAGGATGCCATTTTTACTTGCCACATAAATGTTTTGATCAAATTGGTTGGAAAATTCCAAATTAGCACAGGCAAAATGCAGACAAAACCAGAATTGAATATCTGCAACTTAAGTTAGGAGGTCAGTGAGGCAGTCTCTACCCCAGGACACCAAGGCACAATTAAATCTTTTACAAGGAATAGAAGTTTTCATGCATTAACTGCCTCTTCTAGTCCAGTTAAGAAAAGCTTTGGCCCAGTGGCTCAGGAAGCTGAGGCAGGAGGATCAAAAGTTCAAATCCAGCCTCAGCAACTCAGCAAGGCTCTAAGCAACTTAGCAAGACCCTGTCTCAAAATAAAATATAAAAAGGGCCAGAGGTGTGGCTCAGTGGTGAAGCCCCACTGGCTTCAATCCTTGTTAAAAAAAAAAAAAAAAAGAAAGAAAAGAAAAGAAAGAAAGAAAGAAAGAAAAGAAAAGAAAAGAAAAATCTTTGGGCATTAGGACAACATGACCATTGTGTAAATGAGAAGATGATGAGAAGATGATGACTTTGCTCCCAGTCAACAGTGAAAACCAGAGAGGCTCACTGCTGGAGTTTTTGCATTTGTCCCTCATGGTAGAAGAGAAAAAGGAAGAAAGGGGTGGGGAGAGAATTTTACTTATCCTGAGATTTGACAAGTAAAAGGTCAAAATCAGGGGAACTGGACCTGGATGGGTGGGAGTGCAGAGCAGGCCTTGGTGCTCTAATTGTCAGTTGAATGGAGGTGGGGAAATCTAAGGGAAAGGAATGGCAAAGCCTGCCAAGCCGACTCAGATCAGCAGCTACCTTTGGCAATCCCAGGCCACAGGGTAAGCCACGCTCAACACTGTCTGACATACAACCAGCGGGGGTGCCAGGAAATAAGCCACAGGATGAAGGAGTGGAACACTCCTCAGCTGACCTCTGTATGTCTGTATTGTTGCTTAAATGTTTTTTCAGGCCAGGCACAGTCCTGCAGGCCTGTAAACCACAGATACTCAGGAGGCTGAGGCAGGAGAATGGCAAATTCAAGGCCAGCCTGGGCAACTTAGGGAGACCTTGTCTCAAAATAAAATTTAAAAATTTATAATTTATTTTAAACATAGGATTAAAAGAAACTTATAAAGGAAAGTTTCACTTATGTCAGGCATACTTAGGGCCATGTTCCTAACAGTACTGGCTGATTACCAGTTGAGTAAGGATTGATCCAGACCCCACCCTGTGGAGGAGCTTACTAAAAACCAGCTCTACTAAGGCCCTCAGATAGAAGCCTGGGATGTCTCTTCACTGCCTAGAAACCTCCGGCACCCACCACCCCCAAATCTCACTAAATTCTCTGATGCTTTGCTACCTGAACCTTTCTTTCCAAGCGTACGTCTAGCCCATGGGCCCCTTGGACCATCTCCTTACTTTCTTAGATGAGTGGCTGCTCCTGCAGGACTCTCAAGCTGATCTTGAATGGATGAGTAGACAATACACAATAAAGTTGAACAGGGGATGGGGAACCCTCAGTTGTCTAGCCCGACTATGAAGCTGGGTACTTTTATGTCCCTATCTCAGTTGATTCACTCAGCCACCTTATAAATCAGGCCTTTCTGTTCCCCTCAGACAGATGAGGAAATAGAACCTCTGGAAAGGTAAGTAGGTTTTAACTCTAACCCGATGGCATAAGACAGTGACAAGACCCTGACTCATCAGAAATAACAAATTGGCTAAGCATTGGGGTAAATCATCTTCATCTACTCCTCACCACAACCCTGCAGGTTTGGTATTATTGACTTTATTCTACAGATGAGGAAACTGAGGCTCAGAGGGATTGAGTGTTCCCAGGGTTGTAGTCTTAACCATTCTACTTTGCTGCTGAAGATGCCAAAAGTCCTGCCTGTCTCCCTCACTGAATTGGCACCACATGGAGAGCTGTGGCTGTAGTCTTTCCTCCTGAAGCACCAACTATGTTGCAAAAGACTCTTCAACAGGTTGAATAAAGGGGTCTTACTGTAGTTGTTGTGGTAGGATATGGCTGTTCCTTTGAGGATTGTTCATTTCTGCCCCAGAACCCAACTCTTTGTCCCTCTTTGGTTTGGAAGGTCAAGGCCTGGATGTCCTGCCTTTCCAGGTCAGCTGAATGGATGGCTTTATCCAGATCTGGTGTCAACAGCCACCCCATCTGTCTTTCCTTTCAAAGGGAGTGGAGTCCCCCAGATCTCTGAGCTTCTAGTCATTTTTTCCTTCAGTTACTAAGGAAATATTGTACCATCTTAGAGCTGAAATAGGATCTGGAGCCACAGATGAGACTTGAGGGGGTTGGGAAAGAAGGGGAATTAGTGGTTGGCACCAGGCCTAAAGCCCTAGCTCCACCCACTTCTAGTTTTTGGAAGGAGATGGACCTAAATCCAGGATGGGGGTGTCATCTGCCTTAGTGTGGCCATTTCCTGAACCCTGAAGAATTTTTCTTTTTGAGATATAATTCGTGTACCATAAAATTCACCCTTGGGCTCTGAAGAATGTCCCCTCCCTCTCAGGGGGTTCTTCCCCTTTTTAGCTCTCCTGCCATCCTCCCCCACCTAGCTCAGCCATGCCATAGGGAAAAAAAAGAAGAGAGGAACAAGTTTCCCCAGAATAGCATTTCTTCAATGTTGGGATCAATAAACCCGTTTGCTTAAAAGGAACCAGATGATTTCATCCTTATAATTACAAGTTTGACGTTTGCAAATCTTGCCCAGGCTCCAAATGAGCCTCTTTGTCTTGAGGAGTAGAGGGGTTTGTCTGGGTGCCTGGGGATGGGGATAAAGCCTGGTGTGGTGGGAAGAAGGCCAGGCTGGGGCCAAGAGGCCTGGCTGACCGTCTTAGAGGGCTACTCGGGATGCCCCTCCCTCCCCTCCCTACTCTCTTAACTTCTGGGAAGTGTTAGCAATCAGACTGGACAGGAGGCTGGGGAATGGCAGCTGGAGAGCTCAAACCACACTCCCCTCCAGCTTAAGACCCCTCCCTCACATTTCCCGTTTGCCTGAGGCAGAAAGACAAAGGCCCTTAGCCTAGCATTCCTGAACCCCAGAGGATCCTTACTTTCCTTTTCCAATCCGGTCTCATCATTTCTTCCCGTGGAACCCTCAGTCCAGCCACACTGGCCTGCTCAAGTTTCCCACATGTATCTGGCATGTCTTCTTCCCTTTCTCTGCTGGGAAAACTCATACTTCCTTTTAAAATATGTATTTGGGGGCCTCTAATTGTCTTCTAGAGAATGACTGCCCCCCAGCACCCACTCATTCTAGCATTTAGCTCTGTGCCAAGGATATGGTCAGCCCACCCATGACACAGCCGCTCTTCAGGTTCTGGGAGAATTTGCCTCCCCTTTGTATTCATTCAGCTACTGCAAAGCCTTCACTTTGAAGGTCTCTTCCTGTACCCTTGAGTTTTTTGTTTTTTTTTTTTTTTTTTTTTTAGGAAATACAGGGAAAGAATAAAGGAGTCCCACCACTTTAAAACTATCTTTGCTAGCTGAGCATGTCGATGTGTATCTGTAATTCTAGCTACTCAGGAGGCTGAGGCAGGAGGATCACTCAAGCCCAGGAGTTCAAGACCAGGCTGGACAACATAGCAAGACCACATCATTAAATAATGAAAGGGGGGGAAAAAGGAAAAATAACAACAAAAACATCCTTTGCTAACATTTTAGTATATTTCCTTTGACCATGTCCTGGACTTACTTGACATAGTTATGATGTCCTCTATTTAGAATTTTAAAACACAGACTTGAATGCTCTATTAGGGTTTTAACTCTAACCCAATGGCATAAGTATTCTCCCATGTTATCACTTAAAATTCCTGATGGTGACTTATAGTTCCCCTGTTGTTGGACATTTAGGTTGTTTTCTATTATCCATTGTTACAAATACAGCTGCTATAAACATGGTGGTGCACATACTTTTTCTTAAAAGTTCTGGATAGTGTTTTTAGTATTAATTTCCAGAAGTAGAACCACTAGGTCAAAAGGTATGGGCATTGTAAGTTTCCTGGTATGTTGCCAAATTCCACTTTGACGCTGGTTCTTTTCTCTTTTTGAGTCTTAAAAATCTGTTCCCTCCTCCATTTTCTCTTCTCAGTGTCTCAGAACAGGAAATGCCAACCAAGAATAAACCAAGACCTGCAGATAGAGATCAATTGATCAATAAAGGAGGTTGAATAATTTAACACTCACTTCTGGCTCATTATCGACTCTGGAATCCAAATGCATCCTCTTTTACCTTCTATCTTTTTGCACCCCTGATGATAACACCTTGACACTCTTCCCTGTTATTGGATTCTTTCCCAAGTTTCCCAGGCTCTAAACCATCCAGGATGACACGGTTTCCCATAAATAAGGGAAAATAAATAATATTCCCTTGTAAATAAGCAGAAAGAATTACCAGCCCATGGCCACCTCACCAGCCTGCCTCCCTTCTAGGAACATATGAGGAACAATTAATAAAGCAGACAACAGCTGTCTTCCTCAAGAGGACACTTTCAAGCAAATGGGCAAGGAGGTCAGCTCTGGTTTGATCTTGCCCTGGCTAACTTTCTCTGTCTTGCTTGATTCTCTTCCCCTTATTGGCTGGGAAGATTCATACTCTTTTATTAAGTGTGATTCAGAGGCCTCAGAGAAGACTTTCTCAACTATACTGGGCAGAATGGCAGCCCCAAAGCATCCCGTCACCATTGCCTGCCCTGGAGACAGAACTCAACCTCCTCAGAGACATCCCACAGTCTCAATTGTTTCCCTAGCCTTACTTTATGCTAACTTCATCTTGCTCCTTTCTGCCCAAGTCCCCTCCTAGCGAACCTTAAGTAGTATTGGTGACTTAGATGCACAGAGAGATATGCCCCCAGATTCTTTCAGGGAAGGATTTCTCACCCAAGCAGCCAGGAATACTCTTAGTCTCTGTCAGGATTCCTTGAACTGCAGAGAACTACCTGCACATCACTCTTACCCTGGAGAAGCTCTCATCCAATGACCCATCAAGGTCATATTATAAAGGTCTGACAGGGCAATGTTGATGGGTTATGTTGGCCCCAGAGCTTTCTGTGGTGTTAACTGAGGCTATCGTTGGGCTTGACTTCTCTCTCTACCCAATCTTGCTTGTTTCCTCTCCCATCCTTCAAGAAACTTCCTAGAGAGTTCAACCTGTGACAGTGAAAGGGAGTTATTTCTAAGAGAACCTCATGTAGTGCTATTTCCTGTACTTTAACTGAATCTGACTGGAACAAGTTTCTTTCCAACGAGATGCTGGAAGCCACCTTATAAATGTGCTTTAAGATCTCATTAAGAGGTTCAGTGGTAGAGCACTTGCCTAGCATGCCCAAGAACCTGGGTTCAGTTTCTAGTTCTAAAAAGAAAAGATCTTGTTAAGTTTTATTATTAAAATATTTTAAAATTTTTTTTGGAAGAAGTAGTCATTTGAGGACAACAATGGTTGCCTGGTATGAGCTGAGATTCTTCATTAGTAAAATATGAGCTCCACATAAATTTGCTTTAGAACAACAACAACAAAAATTCCCCACTCTTTTATTGAATTACCAGATTTCTTCAAGGTAAAAAGAGATGGAATTACTGCTCTTTTTTTGCAGCTCATGAAAATGAGACTTAGAACAGGTAACTGACTCATTCAAGGACATATAGCCAGGTAGACCTAGAGAGAGAGAGATATCTCAAGAGAGCTAGAGTCTTGAAGTTGAAGAAACCTAGTCCCTTCACTATTTATTAGAGCAATTTGATGACAGAGAACTTTAGTGACTTGTGTAGGATTTCAGAGCAAACTGGTTCTTTAGTTTTCTCCTCAATAATTTGAGGACAAAGGCATGTACTTATATCAGTGGGGATTCTTTTGGTTGCAAGTGGCAGAAACCCAATTAAAACTAACTTAGAGGAGTGGGAATATAGTATACATTGAATATAGTGGGTAAAGTGCTTGCCTAGCATGTGTGTGGCTTTGGCTTCAATCTCCAGTACTGCAAAACAAAACAAAACAAAACAAAACAAAACAAACAAACAAAGTCCTGGCTTACACAAAAAAAGAGAATACATTAGCTGATTTAACAAAATTCTGGGTGTATTACTGACTTCAGGGTGTATGGCTAGATCCAGGTATTCAAGCACCTACACCAGAAGTTTGTCTTTCTCTCTCTCTCTCTCAGTCTCTTGTTCTCTTTTAGATTCATTCACTCACTGACTCACTTGCATGTGGTAACCATTCTACCAGTGCATTAAGAACTGCCCTTTCCAGATATTCCCACAAAAATCTTGAGATGGACTTTAATAACCCAAGCTTGGGTTACTTGCTCATCCCTGAACTGTGGGTACTGTGAATTGCTATGGAGTGGGTGATGTCACGGGAATGGGAATGGCTATATTGGGCAGCAAAAAACATCAGGAAGTACTGAGTTTGTATTTAGCATAATTATAAGCTCTCAATGAAGGGTAACTATGATATTCTTTAAGTTTCCTTCTAACCCTTCAACTCTAGGATTTTAACACCTGTATACTTTGATATAAAACTTGCTGTATTTATTGGCAGTCAAGGGAAATACTGGATAACAATTTGAACTCACACAAGGTCTACCCAAAATGGGCTGACCAGCGACCTAGAAAAGGAACCTTAACAGAGTAAGGCTGGGGAGTTCATGTTCTTCCACAGCAGAGGGCAACTGCTTGCAGCCTGCCTTCTTCTGTAGATGATCCAGGGATAATGGAGGTGCCAGAACCAGGGTATGGCCCTGGACAGCACTCCTGAGGCTCTGAGGCTACTACAAAGGATCCCTTCAGGTATGGCTAGATCCAAATGATCATCAAATGATCTAACTGATCAAAGGGCTGACCCATCTCTGGGAGGTAAAGGCAGCCATACTTAGTTCCAGCCCATACTTAGGCTGGAACTGAACAGGACCACAGAGTCGAAGCAAGGTGCATGCTTTGGGTTAGGTGTTGATCAAGCTATCACCCAACTTTTCTGCAGTGTGTGCAGTGAGTTCCCCCAGGAGTGCAAATCAAGTAAGAGGCACATCTAGGGCTTTATCCAGACTGTAAAACAGGTAAGGATGGCCCCTGGACATGTGTGCTGTAAAAACTATTTTGTCTGCCAGACCTGGATGCTGGGGAGATGGGGAATGGAATCTAGAATATATGGTTCCACATCCAGGCTGCCTCTTGGTTTCTCACATTAGGCCTCCCCACTACCAGTGGTTGTTTTTTATAGTTGCATCCTTGCATCCTTCAGGAAAGTATTCTTTTCCCAGATGTGCTCAATATTGCGGATGTGTCAGTCACCTAAAGGACAGGTAAAGTCAGCATTTCTCACTGCAGTGAGGATCAGAGAAGCCAACTGAGTGCCCAAGATCGAAAGCATAGGCAATAGCTATATTAAAACCCAAGACCCCTGCCCACCAGCAACCTTTCCTGGTACTGCATCCCCTCAAATCCATGATGGTACCCCTTCCAGGAGCTGAAAGTACCAGCAACAGGCCAGAGTTTTGGAGTCTTGGGCCTGGGGTCTCTGGGAGCCCTAGAGGCAATACCAGCCCTTCCCCCACACTAACAGAGCACTTCTTAATTTAAGCAAGAGACATGAATCAGCCACAGGCGCCTCTGCCAGCTGTTGATGAATTTTCCTGCCACTAGTGCTAATTTCCTGAAAGGCCTTTTCTTTCACCTTCAGGCACCCCCTAGAAATGATTTTTTGCTCCTTAATAGTGGAGATCCATAATGATCATCCAGTAGCTCTTTGGTGAGGTCACCAATAGGTTCCTCCATCAGTTCCTATGGCTGGGAAGTCTGGGAGTGAATAGAACTACTGGAACATACTGAAGAGGGCTGAGGCCAGAGTCCTGTTCCACCACAAGGACTGCTCCCAATGTATAGAAGAAGAGAAGAAGGCTAGAGGAACAAGAGACCTACCTGAGGTTGTGCAGAGGAACAGGCCCAGACAGGAACAGAGAGCTCCCAAATTCTGCCTAGAGGAAGCACACTGAAACCTGCTCTGTGTGACCATCTCCTTCTTATTTCAGCCTCTAAGTTATTTCAGGGTTCAAATGGGCTCTCCTCCCCTGCCTATTGGTTTCCCAGGAAAGTCAACCAAAACCTCAACCCTCATGGCTGTGGAGTCCCCACTGCCATTATAGAGGGACAGTGGTGGGAGGTTAGAGTGCTGTCTAGAGTTCCATGGGGTGGGGACAAAAAGGCTTCCCCCGCAGCACCTGGCCCTGTCTCTACGCTGTGCTGGACTTCTCTTGGGGCATTTTTCTGGGCCCAGTGGGAAGGGGCTAGTGTACCCTAGGCCTAGAGAGGGTCATGTGAGTTCCCAGGCTGGGATGGCCAACAGAGCTTGGGGCAGAGTGCTCCAGGGGCCGTACCATAAGTGGGGAGAGGGTAAAGTTGGGGTCAGAGTAATTTTTGGCCTTGGCCCAAAGCTTCTTGGGAAAACAGGATATTTAACAGACTTCCTCAACACCTACCACCTCTTCCCTCCTTAGTCCCAAAGTCCTGGCCATTGGTTTTATGCTTGCTTTATTCCATGAAGGATTTATTGTCCCTTTCTATGCACCTCCCTTATCTCCCCACTTCAACTCTCTTCTCCTCCAGTTCCTCAATGTAACCTCAAAGATCCATCTGGAAGGTAAATCTGGTGAGGCCATGCTCCTGCTGTAGTTCCCTGGGGACTTAGGGTAAACTATATGCTCCCTTCCAAGCTTATAAGCCTAGTGCTCCAGCTCTGGGCCCTGATTCCTCTCTTCACCTTTCTGTGTGGGCCATGTTTACACTTTGCTGCTGAACCAAACAAGGTAATTCCTACCTGTAGGTCTTTGCTCCTGCTGTTCTTTTAGCTGACAGATTCCCCTTCCTCTCCCTGACCCAGTCTCTCCACTTTTCCCCACTGATCCTAACAAATGCTCTTCCAGGAAGCCTTCCATGACTCCCAGTCCAGCCCAAGTTAGGTCATCTCCCCTGTGACCTACAACTCTCCGGTTGACTCTTTCTGAAAGCAAAATGAAAGAAAAAGAAACAGAAACAGAAACAGACTTTAATGGATCAGCAATGATCTTGAAAATGTTGCACATTTTCAAGAGAGAAAATGGCAACTGGTTACAATAGGGGTCTGAGTTTTATAGGGCCCAGTGAGACCTAATCATAGCAGAACGTGTTAGTTGGGCAGTCAGGAAAGCAGTTGTAGAAGGAGAAATTGTGAAAGTCCAGAGCCCATTGTTTTTCTTCTTTCCCTGGGACCCATTGTTCTTCTTTTCTCCCTGGGGGTTGTTGTTTTCCATATCCTTCACTTTCTCTCACCACCCGCCCCCAGCCCCAGGATATCTCAGTAGTCAGATAATATGGATTAAACAACTGATCTCTGCTCAGTGCCACCTTCTTAGTGTCCAGATCCTGCTCCTCATCCCTGCCGTCTGGGAAGCACTGCCCCTGTTCTCTGTTCATCTGCCTGTCTGCCTGTGTGTCCACCACCACCTCCTTCCTTTCCTCTACCTCCTGACTTTCTTGACCAATCGTTCCCTTGTTCCTTTCATCTGTCTCTGTCCCCATTCTTCCATGCATTTGCACTTCATTCCATGAAGTACTTGAGGTGGTGTCACTATCTCTACGCCCCTTCATTGTTCAGTCTCGATCTCCCAATTTTCTCACAAGCACTTTCTCTTCTCTACACCATTAATGATCTTGGCACATGGAAAGGAGAGTTTTTATTCCAGAGAAGTGATCCTCTCTCCCCCAACATAGCTCAGTTTCCAGAGTGCATTGCAGGCCCCTATCAGCCCGTCCCCCACAGAGAAGCCAGACCAGAGAGGGGTGGAGGATGAGTGAAAATGCACAGAAAAGGGGCCTGCATCTAGGACTTGTCAGGGGCCTCAGCACCTCCAACCCAGTCCCTCATGGCACTGATGGGGGAAACAATGTGCAGCAGGATCTCTTTGGCCAACCCCATTTGTGGTCTTGCCTACTAAACCCTCCCCTAGTAGCATATCCTGAGCATAGAGCCACCTTGTTTCCCACTCTGGGGATCTTGCATGCTCAGCTTCATCTGGAAAGGGGTTATCTGGGAAAAGAGGAAGACTTAAAGTGACAGCCCCTGGCTCCCACTGCTTTCTCTACCAGTCCCTCTTTTCTTCTTGCTGCGTCCCCAACCCCTGGGCTTTTGTGTGTGTGGTGGTGGTGGTAGGATCCTGGACAAGTCCATAGACCTTGCAGCCTGTAGGCCCCTGGAGAGTAGGACTGATCCCTCTTGGGTCTCCCAAAGCCTATGGATGAGGCAGGGTATGCAGGGAAACGTCCCAGGGGAGGAAGCCCATGTGTTCATTTACTTGTCTGTAATGAGGGCCTCTGGCTCTGTGCTGCCCACTCACCCTCCTACCCACCTCCCTGCACTGGAGGCATGAACCAGCACCAGCCAAGAGTTTCTAAAGCCTGGCCCTGTCATTGCCACTAACAGGTAACAGCTCTGGATCCTGCTGCCCGGTCTTGGAGAAGCAATGAGGGAGGGCCTGGGATGGTAAGAAGTCTTTTGAGAAAAGCCGACCCTGCTTGGGAGGGCCTCAGTTGTCTGCCTGAGATTGGGCCTCCCCACGCCACCGCGCCAGTTGCCATTGAGTGATGGAAAGGGCCCGAGGCACAGGGGCTCGGGGCTCAGAAGTCCTCGCAGGGGGCCCGGCCTGCTCGCCCCACCACCACGGCGGCGAGTTTCAGCTGCCGGCGCCCTCGCGTCCGCTGGGGCTCTGGCCTGGCGCCAGACGGCCGGATCCATCACCACAGTTGGCGGGAGGCCGGACGGCGCGTCCCCCGGGGCTCGTAGGCAGCCTGCGCAGTCTGCCAGGCAGGGAGGGCTG
>NW_026000222.1:17454391-17456193 GCF_001458135.2 Marmota marmota marmota
GCCGGAGGAGGAGGCGGCGGCTGTCGCGCTGCGGGGGCTGCGGTCAGCCCGCCAGGCGGAGGGGCCGCGTCTCCCGCACTAATTGGCCCTTCCCCAGCCGTCTTGGCCAGTAATTGCTGCCTCGGTGGGTGGAGGGTGGGGGAGTGTCTGGGGAGAAGAGGGGGTGCTGCTTCCGGAGTTGCGAGCCAGGCAGCCCCAGGTGGGCTGCGGGGCGACTGGAGTGCGTGTGCGCGCTGTGCCCGCGCGAGCCTGGCACGGGTGGGCATTGGTCCTCTCCCTCCTTGGCAGGCAGAGGTAATCCAAAGGGGGATAGGAAGCTGCAGAAGTGTCTTGGAGTCTTCGTCAAGATCCAATCATTTCTCAGAACCTCGAGGTGGGGCTTTTAGAAAAGACTCTGGGTGGCCAGGACTAGGGGGCGCTGAGTGGGGACAGGAAATTAAGGAGGAGGGAGAGCAGCAGGTAGCTCTCCCTGGGCCCTCATCCTGCTGTGTAGCCCTGGGAAGATCTGGCCTGAAGTGAGTACCTTCCTGGGTGGATAGGGAGGGTATGGAGCTGAGGCAGTCCCCCTCCCTATCCAAGCTGTCTGCTGAAGTTCTTCCATGTTCCTTCCTAAGGAAGGTCCCAAGGTTTCCCAGAGTCCTTTATGAGTCAGACTGGACCCTGGATGAACTCTGGCTCCCTCTCAGTTGTACTTCCTCTACGAAAATCAGGACACGTTAAAGCTGGGGAAGACAGATTTTATTCAAGACCACCAAAGTTGGCATAAGGACCGTTGCAATGGGGGTTTGCAGTGGGGCAGAGAGACTGGGTCAACTCCAAATATGTAGGTAAGTGGGAAATTATAGTCAGAAACAGAGTAGAGTCAGTAGATGAAAAATTAATGAGGAAGCCTCAGGGGTATGGGGTAGGAGTTCTGACTAAACCTATCTAACAGGATTCTTGCTGAAGACAGGCCAGGGTGCTCAGACATCATCTGGGAGATGAGGAACCCAGTTAGATAAGGAAAGTGATCAGATCTTGAATGGGAGGGGCCCCTGATTAAACTGATTTGGCAGTGTTCTTCCTAAAATTGGACAATGCAGAGATGAACACAGAATCCCCAAAGCAAGGGCTAATTGAAAAAGTGCAGGGGAGCCTGAATAGAGTTTGGTCAATCAGTGAATCTTCTTCAGGGGATGTATTGATCTGTTTTCTGTTGCTAATGACAATACAACTGATTGGTCAGATTATATAGAAAAGTTTATTTTGGTTCATGATTCAGGAGGTACAAGGTTGAGGGGCCACATCTGATCATGACCTTCTTGCTGGCAAAGTACGGAAGCAGTACAGGGCAAGATACTGGAAGAAGAGAGAGAGAGAGGGAGAGAGAGAGAGAGGGAGAGAGAGAGAGAGAGAGAGAGAGAGAGAGAGACTATTCTCCCTCTTAAAAAGCCACCAGGATTCAAATCCTAATCACCTCACAAAAGCCTCACCTTGAAACACTATATAGTCTGATTAAATCTCCACCCACTTAATATCTCACAGTGGGGATTAAACTCTAGCCTGAGTTTCAGGGAGATAAGCCATATTCAAGCCATAGCAGGGAAAAAATGAGGAGCCCCAAGAAGAAGACCTTGACCAAACTAGGAGCTCTGCCAGCAGGCCACAGGGTGAGTCTTCCAGGACCTCCAAAGTCAGGATGTCCCCTGCTCTGTGAGTCAGGCTCCAACACCACAAGAAAAATTTTAAAAGGTAAAAAAAAAAAAAATATATATATATATACATATATATATATATATATATATATGTATATATATATATAT
>NW_026000222.1:17458010-17477870 GCF_001458135.2 Marmota marmota marmota
TTTTTTTTTAATTTTTAATTTTTCTTGAGACAGGGTCTTGCTAAGTTGCTGAGGCTAGCTTTGAACTTGTGATCCTCCTGTCTCAGCCTTCCAAGTCCCTGAGTTTACAGGTGTGTGCCACCAAGCCAAGCTACAGGAAAGATTAATGGAGAGGCTTTCATGCAGTCTATGGGTATGGGACTTTATTCTGGGGGCACCTGGGAGCCGCAAAGGGTTTTAAGGAGGTCAAATGATATTTCAGGCAGACCCGTCTAGTATCATGGTAGGCGCTGGAGAATGTGGAGATATAAAAATAGTCAGGAGGCAGCCAAAGCTCAGTATAGTTGTCACCTCCAACTGAAGCTTCCTCTGCCCACCCAGGTTGGATCAGACATCTCCTCGATATTCTCAAAGTGCCTACTGTTCCACCTGGTACAGCTGTCATTGTGCCTGATTTTTGTTTTTATATAGTGAACTATAGGAGCATGGGTTGCACATCTGTGACATCCTTGAATTCCAGCTCCCCAGTACAGGGGATGGGTACACAAAGAGAGTGAGTGTAGAATGTCTGTCATGTGACAGAGAGGATCACATCCTGTAGACATTTAGGATCTTGTGACTGACTGGGAAACGTTGAGGGGGAAGGGGCACCCTGGTCCAGCTGATTGTGCAGTTCTTTTGGGACATGCAGGGGCAAATACCCAAAGCAGCCAGCCTTCAGGTCTAGCACGACCCAGATGAGTCAGGGGATCAAACTACTCACCCAGTGCGGGCAAAGTTGGCCCAATATTTCATCATCCGGAGGCTGAGTGCCTTCTCTCCATCTGTGAATGAGCCTGGAGGCAGAAGGGGATGTGGTATTTGGGACAGAGCTGGGGTGCCAACCTTCAGCTATGCACAAGACTTTCATTTGGGAAAGCATCCCATAAGAGGAACTGGCTAGCTCCCTGTGGCCAGCTGTTGGAGGGGCAGATCTGCATAAACACCTGGGGGGAATAAATACCGAGGCAGGGATTTAGCACCTTTGGAGAATGGGCTCCCAAAGATGAAGCGGATCTCGTCCCCGTGGTCTGCCCCATCATTGCGAGGTTTGACAATTACGCCTGAGGGAGCGTGGTGCTCAAACTCGTACAGGTAAACAGGGAAGCCAGCATCTGTGAATGAGGACACCAGAGAGGGCTGCAGGAAAAGCCCAGCCTGGGATTCCCATCCACCCCATGTATCCCACCCACTGTATCAAGAAGGAGAAAGAGCTTCAGCTTCAGAATCAAGAGAGCATATTTGAATCCTGTCTGCACTACCTGTTAGCTGTAACACCCTGGGCAAGCCTCTCAACCTCTCTGAGCTGCAACTGCTCATCTGCAGAATGGGGACAATAAAATTGAATTCACAGGATTATGGCAAAGATCATGGAAGCCTTCCTCTTTCCTTTTCTGAACTTCCCATTCTTTCCAGGCATTTAAGGATCTTCGGTGACTATCTGTCTTCCATCCCTACCTTTGACCTCTCGCTCACATATGCCTAAGCTCCATTCAACTTAGGCAGGACTGTCAAGTTGCTCCTAAGCTTGTCCTCTCAGCCAGGAAGACTTCCTAGACACACTAGCTTTCTACTTAGGGCTGGGTGAGTCCTTGCTCTGGGAACAAGGAAGGGAACAACCCTTCCTGTCGTACAGTTGATAGCTCTCTGCCTTCTCTGTGGCATCTTAGAGTCCTACACCAGCCAGAAGTACAGAGAGAGTAGGTGAGCAGTTGTTGAACTCAATTGGAAAGTAGTGTAGTTGGAAAATGGAGGGGAACAGTGTGGTCACTCTTGGGGACACCTCCTCCCATACCTCGGTAGTAGCGGGCTGCTTGCAGCGTGGTGTACACAAAGGTGGCATCTCCAGCTAGGTCCATCACATGGTTTCGGAACACCTTCCAGTCATGCTTAGGGGTGTCGTTCAGGTACTCCTCCACCACAAGTGGTATCTGCTCCTTAGTGACATTCTGGGTGGGGAGGCCATACCCACCCTGAGGCCTGTTGTACCAGCTAGGCCATAAGTGGGCATACCAGTGACTTGGATCCAGCCTCAGCCCCCCAGGAGTTTTGGGATGGGGAGCTTCCCAGGAAGGCCTCCATCTTGGCTTGTTTTTACCCCTGTTTTTGCTGCATGAGAACTGCCTCCCACGACCCTGAGGATGCCCCAGGGACCTTGTCCATGGGCAACTATCTAATCCCATTCCAAACCCCTTTGGGCCCTCCAAGAAAGACCCTGACCCAGGCTGAAGGCTCTTAACAGAGAGCACCTACGAGGTAAGAAAGAATAAAAGAGGGGTGTCAGCTCTGTTCAAACTGAGCACCCCTGCCAGCTGGGCTCCTCACCAACAGGGTGCTGGTAATCCAGAGCAGCCTAGTGAGAACTTCTTTCTTCGATGAATACCGGTTTAGTGGGAATTTCATGATCTGCCCCCAAGACAGGGACCCAGGTGTGGGTTACGTCTGAGATCTTGCCCATCTTGAATGGAGAATTCTCAGACAGAGCACACAGCCCAGGAAAGGCCCATGATCCTGTCCTGCTCTGCTTTCTGTCACTTCTACCTGATCTAGAGCTGAAGTGGGGATAGGAGGGCCCATTCTGAGCCGGGGAATTGACCCAGATGTGGGAGAAAAGGAGAGACCCAGGACTTATAGTTGTCTGGGGGCTTAGGAATGGACATTATAATCCATCTAACCTATGACTTGAGTGAGGATTTAGGGCCCTCAAAACCTCTAAGAGGCCACAAGTCTTTCCCCTCTCCTCCATCATTCCTAGCCAGATCTCCCTGTGTAGGGAATACAGGAGGTTCCCAAATACTTGTATATCCCCAGAGAGGCTACTGGGATCTAACCTGGTGCTCAACACTTTCCAAGAAGCATCCTCTGCTACCCCACTCACTTACATAAGGCAAGAGCCAACTGAACTCCAGATTGTTGACACCTAGAAGATAGGGTACAGGTGAAACCTGTCCCTGGGTCAGAAGCACCACAGGGTCATCTGGGAACACCACACCGTCCACCACAGGGCTCAGGAACCATATAATCTGCAAAGCCAGGGTGTTTCCAGCCAGTGATCTCACATGTCTTCCCAGGGTTGCTCTGACCTTGGGTGCCCAGCTCAGCAGATCCTCCTCCAGGGGTTTCTCTAGCCTAGGCTCTTTGGGAAAAAACTGGGAATGGCCATGGTGACCTCTAGGAAGGTGGGTGTGAGAAGGGAACAGGACAGACAGAACCACGCTACTCAGACTTGTGATGCTTTCCCCAGATGTCCACATTGCTCACTCCCTCATCTCTTGAAAATCTTTGCAAAATGTCACTTCATTGACATAGGCCTGCAGTATTGTTTCTTTGCCTTTTGGTTATGATCAAGTGCAATGAGGCCTACACTATCTATTGTATTTAAAATTCTATCACTCCCACCATGCCTGACCCCCTTGCCCTCTCCACTTGTGGCCAATTGATTATTACCTTCTAAGGAGATGAATAATTTATTAATTTATAGGGTTTATTGTCTCTCCCCACTGAACATCAGTTCCACTAAGGGAGGGATCTTGACTTCAAGAGTTCCTTGAGTATCCTGAGTGCCTGGAACACCATAGGTGCTCAATAAATACTCAAGTTGCAGAAAGTGGCCTGCTTACCTCTTGAGGTTGTTTCTGGAAGTTCATGTGGAAAAAATTCTATGGGGGGAGATGAGGGGATCAGAGTTAAAGAAATCTCCTCAATGTGCTCTTGAAATAGATTCCCTGGTGACTATAACTTGCAGGCAGCCAGATCAGGCAGCTAGAATGCTTTACCTACCATCTTCCTGGACACACGCATCATCTGGGCCCCTGATAGAGACCTTAGACACTCTATTATGATCCTTGTGCTGTTGTGGTTGCAGCCAGCCAGGTGAGAAACCTCCTGTAGAGAGAAGCATGGGTGCTCAGGGATGTCCCATTCTGCCCAATTACCAAGCCCTGAGGGAAGAGAGATACCCACCTTGGCCACCTTCAATGGGTCACGAGTGATGAAGACTTTGAATAGCACAGTGCCACTCTGGGAAATGGCCCGATGAAAGAGACCCTCGGCTAGGGGTGACAACATCTGTAGAGGTGAGGAGCAGGGCATCCATGAGATGCACAAGTAAGGCCACTTAGGCTGTTTTGGGTGCCTATCTGGCCCTTGCTGAGTAGCCCAAAAGGGCTCAAGGAGGACAAGCAGCTGAGATGGAGCCAGGAATCCTGGGCTGGATTCACAGACCTAAAGCCAATGCCTTCTTGCCTCTGGTTTGTGCAGAAGGAATCTGAGATTGCAGGAAAGGATCTGCTAGTGTAGGTAAAGAGTCTTTCTCTGCTATAGGATTAGAAATGAGGGTAAAGGAGAGACCCTATGGTTCCTACAGTCCCAGTTACCTGTGTTGATAGCTCTTAGTGTCTTTCCATTGCCCCAGTCTGGAGAACAACCACATTTCTGGCTTCCTATCCTGTCCTCAGAATTCATATGCCCCACACCTGCTGCATCCAAACTCCAGCTGACTATCATCGCACCCACACTATCCATACAGCAATAGGGACCTTCCCTATTTCCTCTGCTTATCCCCAAGTCCTAGTTAAGTCCTGTCTATGTGACAGTGTGCCTCACTCTGCCACCACCCTTTACTCTCCATCCTTCCTGCCCACCTCCATTATCTCGTTGGTCTTCCAAGTGTTTTCCCACTTCTAATTCAGTCCCATACAGCAGACTGAGCTGCCTCTAAATCCACATCTAAATCCAACTCTGTCCCTGCTCTCCAGTGCACTTTGCATAAAGTTGCTTCATTTCTCTAGGCCTCAGTTTCTTTATATGCAGAATAAGGACAACAATACTTTTCTTTTGGAACTATTAATGGACTCAAATGAAGGAATATATGTAAGCTGCTTAGAAGAGTCCCTGGCACACAGAAAGTGCTCAGGTGTTTGAGTATTATTATTACAGTGGTGACCTGCAAGGCCCTACATGATCCCTGCTCATTTCACAGAATTGTGTGCTTCCAGGCACACCCCAGGTCAGCAGACCCCAGAGTCAGGGTCAAAGTTGGTTCTCCAACCCAGGCCCTAACTTCCAGGCCTGGTTTGTGACTCTAGCTCTGCTCAGAGGGCAGATAGTGGACTCTGCTCAGGGAATACAGTGCTGGGAGAAAGTAGGTAGGCAGGAAGTGCTGGGTATCAGCACTGGATTCACTGAGAGTCTCAAGTCTCAACATTCCCTTCTGTGGGACTTGGTTTTGTCATCAGTGCTATCCCTGAACAGAGCAGACACCCTTTGCTAAGAGGGGTGGTACCTTTGACAAGAGTGGTATCCTTGGAAGCAGTGAAGGCAGATCTGGAAACAAGTATGTTCATGTACATGCAGATCTGTGCACGTGCCAGTGGAAGTTACAATTATGGAACCTGGGAGCCTGTGTTTGTGCTGGTTCATTAGGACATCATGCTCACCAGTCCTGAAATGCACATGGCCCCCGACGACTGCCCGAACAAGGTCACGCTGTTTGGGTCTCCACCAAAGGCCTCAATGTTCTCCTGAACCCAGCGTAGAGCCTCAATCTGATCCAGCAGCGCCCAGTTGCCTCGGGCCTGGTTGTCACTGGTGCTGGGCCGCCAGGGGTTCACGATCAGGGACCCAAATTTCGAAGGTCAGGATGCAGAGGGCTTCCACCTGAACCCCACCCTGCTTTCTTTCCCCACTGAGACCTAATTCTGCAACCACACCTGCTTCCATAGAGGAAGGATCACCCCTTTGAGACAGTATGGAGCTATGCCCCTTTCAGCAAATATTAGGCACTATCCTCGCCACCATCTTTGGTGGTCCCGTCCACAGGCCACGCCCTTCCCCTTCCACTAGTCTCTGCCTTCTCTGCCTGGAGCAGCTCACCTTAGGAAGCCCAGGATGCCCAGCCTGTGCTGCAGAAACACCAGCACCACTTTCTCACGGGCTGCTAATTCAGAGCCCTCGTAATTGGAAGCCGAGCCAACAAGGAAGGCGCCTCCTGGGAACCAGACCATCACCTGGGCGAGGAAGGCCAAGGCCTGAGCCGGGTATCAGCACTGGATTCACTGAGTGTCTCAAGTCTCAACACTGCCTTCTGTGGGACTTGGTTTTGTCCCACAAAACAAGTCAGAGTGGGACCGTGGGTAACAAAGTGGGACTGTGGGTAGCAGAGTGGGACCGTGGGTAGCAGAGTACCGAGTGCTCACCGGCAGTAGAGGGTCCCCATGTGCGTGAACTGGGGCGTACACGTTCAGGTACAGGCAATCCTCGCTGAAGCGCAGCCACTTGTATTGTTTCCCCGTGTTTAAGTACATGGAAGTTATCTGTCCCCAGGACTCCTGAAGGCACCTGCGGGTACAATGTTTCCAACCAGTGTCTGCAGTGAGGGGATAGAACCAAAACAAGAATCCAGGCAACTACTGTGTGTGTGTGTGTTTGTGTGTGTGTGTGTCTGTGTCTGCGTGTGTCCCTGGAGGCCTCCACTAGTCTTGGGGTACAGGCCTGGGAGATAGGTGGGTTACTCCAGGGCCCATCCTTCTCCATTGCATCTTGGGATGGAAGTGACTCCTTGCTCCTGATGGAGATTGCTGGTGTTGTGGAGAGAGAAACTTGGTGTCTGTTTTTCAACCCCCACTCCCCCTCAGTTTCCCATCTGCATCCCAAACAGTTTTAGAATATACCCTGTCCCCTCCATCCCCTGGAAGTTGCATTGGCGAGGCTATCAAATCTCTGGTCTGGACATTGCCCCAGTCTCTTATGCTTTTCCACCTTGTCCTCTACACTCTAGCCAGAAAGGTTGACAAAATCCACAAGTCTGACCATGTCACTTCCCTTCTTCAAACTTCCCTGGCTACCCACTGCCCTCAGATGAAGTTTGAGCAAACTGACCCTGGCCCTCCTTCCCATTCAGTCACCTTCTTCCCAGCCACCCTTGGCTCCAGATACATATGGCCACTTGCCTGCCTCCCAACTTCAAGCCCTGGTGCCTCTTCCCCCTCAGCCAAGTGTCTCCTGCCCTGCCCACCAAACCTCTAATCATGTTTAAGGCCAGCTCTTGTCCCAGCCCTGTGGTACTTGTTGGAGTTATTTCCATTGGTTGTTTTTCTCCCCAAGTGACCAAGTACTCTCTGAGGGCAGGGACAGTAGTGGATTTATCTGAGTTCTGACACCCAGCCCAATGTCCTGCATTGTGTGGCTATTTGAAGAGTGTGGATGTCTGGCTGCTTCAACTTTTCTGCCTTCTGGTCAAACCCTAGGGTTTCTATTCTTGTTAGGGTGGAGCTGGACCTATTTGATTGAGTTCAGGAAACCCAGTCTGCCTACTCCTTCTCTTCCTCCTATCCTGTCCCTAGAGCATTGCTGTCCCCTTTCATCTGTCCTTCCAAACAATACTTCCACCTGGCTTATCTAAACCTATCATTTCCCATTCACCTTCCCCAGCAACTATTTTAGCTTCCCCACCCCCCACCCCCAGGTTGAATTTTTCAATGGTTTCTCCCTTGACCCCAGCCCCACTCAGATTCTCTAAAGTCCTCAGCAGGTAATATATCTCTATCACTTTAGAATGTCTTTGCTCTTCCTTGCTTGACTCCTCAGGTAGCAGCTAATGTCGGTGTCCAACGACCACACCCAGCCTCTCACCAGGAAAGTTGGGGCTTTCTAGCCAAGAACTGGGTTAGGAACAGCAGAGGCTTCTGTTCCCATCCTACCACCAAAGCCACTCCCAACATGGTCCCCAAAGACCTCTATCTTGCTAAATGCCTGCTGTTGTCTTACTGGGCCTGGCATCCTTCAGTGTGGTTGACCATGCTCCCCCCCCCCCCATTCTTTAACAGTGTTTCATCTTTGTAATACCTCACTCCCCTGATTTTCCTGCTACCTCCTTGGTGGTTCCTCGTCTTCTCCCAGATCTCAGCATTAGAGTGCCTAGGCCTCAACCCTCAGTTCTCTCTCTCTCTCTTTTTTTTTTTCCTGACTGTTCTTTACCAAATTGTCCTCATCTAGGCCCAGGGCTTTATTCTATTGAAACACTCCTGCCATTTTCATGCTGATGATCAGTTTGCCTCTGGCCCCCTTCATCCAACCACCTATTCCATATCTCCACGTGGACATCTATCTGCATGCCAGACTTAACGTGTCCCAAATGAACTTGTGTTTTCCCACTCCTACTCTTCCCCCACTCTTCCCCATTTGGGGAAATGGTACTCCTATTCCCTTGGCTGCTCTGGCTAGAAACTAGTTATTATCCATGGCTTCTCTTCTTTCCTTGTGAGTCATAACCAATTTTCTGGTAAATCCCATCAATTTTACCTTTAAAATGAATGTGGAATCTGACCATTTTCTATCACCTTGGCTGTAACTACACTGGTAGAAACCCCTATGTCTGCAACAGCCTCCTAGAGAGGCTGCTCTTCCTTAACCCACACCCTACAGGTTGTTTCTAAGCAATCCACAGACTCTTACATATGACACTCTGTTTCAAACAGCCCTTGTTCAAACAGCTTATGGCCAGTGTTCCAACAATGGATGCCTAGATATCTAGGCAATAGACACCCTAATCTCTAAGCCCCAGTCCTCAGGATTCTAGCAATGGTCATTCCATGTTCTGTCCCCTGATGCTCAGGGCTCCAAATGTTTCAGAATGTTTATTAGAAAACATGTTTGTGAACATTGTTAGAATGCCAATGTTCACACTTTGACAGCCAGTGTTGACACAATTAATATCCCAGTATTCTAGTAATAGTGATAATGTTTTTGTTTTGTTGTGCTGGGAATGGAACTCAGGGCCTCTTGCATGCTACAACCTCTGCCCCACATTGGTTGGTTGGTCCTGTTCTAGCAGTGGAACCTCTTCTTAACAACCAGTCACCCAGGGTGGGATTTGTAGCTTTTTTATAGTAACTGACATCCAAGTTCTCATAACAGACATTTTTCTAAACTTGTGCTTTGACCAGCTGATGCTGAACATTGTTAATGAATGCCATAGAATATTCTGGGCAATAGATTTCTCAATGCTCTGAATAAACAATAAACAATAAATACACTTGTTCTGAATAAACCTCCAAGTCCATTGCTTCAAAGGGCAGTTATTGTTCCAATCTTGCTTTGTGACTCCTCAGGCCTTGAGCCCTGCAGGAGGTGGCCACAAGACCCAGGGACTGAAATTGAGCCTGTGCATTCCCCATCTTGAAGCTCCCTCTGCAGGCAAGGACAGGTAGTGCCATGTGGGTTTGTCTTGGATATCAAGCTCCAGAGGAGAGAACTCAGGGCTGTGCTGTGAGTGAGCACACAGCTCCTCAGACATATTTAGAAAACCCTAGCTTCCCAGCAGGCCCTAGGATACAGTGAGGGACCACCTCCTCCTTGCCTGGAGCTCTCCTGTGAGAAACCTAGAATAGAATTATCAGTGCCTTAAATCCCATTTGGACCTGTCAACATATTACACAGGTTTGGAAACCGAGGCCTAGAATGGGCCCAGGCCTGCCTGTGGTCTCAGTGAATTGTTCAAAGCCTGACCCACCACCCTCCTCAGGCTCTGCCCACCTCCCAGCTGACAGTCCTTGGGCTTACGCAGGTGGGTAGTTAGTGGCATCTTTGATTCCTTTCCAGGGCTTCGGGGGCTGTGGAGGAGCAAACCTACGGGAACCCACAGGAGGTCTGGAGAAGGGGACTCCGAGGAAGACATGGAGGGACGTCTTCCCCACAAGTATCTGCTTTCCTTGGAGGGTCCCATATTTGGTGACCACTAGAGGCTTCTTGGTGTACAAGGCACCTGGGAAGAGAAGGGAGAAGGGTCATCCCAGCTTGGCCACTCTCAACCACAGATGGAACCCTGGCCCCTCTGCCATGGGAACCGGCTACTGCCTTTCATTTCAATAAAAAAGTCTGAAGCTTTTTTTTTTCTTTTTTTCTTTTTGGTACTGAGGATTGAATCCGGGGGTGCTCTACCACTGAGCCAAATCCCCAGCCCCCACTTTCCCTTCTTTTCCTTTCCCTTTCTGTGTCCTCCCCCTCCCTGTCTCTGTCTCTGTCTCTCTCTTGTTTCTTTACTTCTTCCCCACTTTCTTTCTTTGATAGGGTCTTGCTAAACTGTTGGGTCTGGCCTTGAATTTGTAATCCTTCTACTTTAGCCTCCTGAATTGCTGGGATTACAGTGATGTATTACTGCACCCAGCTAAGCTTGAAGCTATTCATAACAATTGTGTCAATGTTCACTTTCTTGTACTTCTCTCAGCATTTTTTTCCTCTCATTTAAAATTTCAAAGTCATGTTGGTAGTTACATAAAATTTCATGTTTTTTTTATATGTCTATTTCTCTTTGAATCATTTGATGTCAATAAATATGTCATTTACTTTAATTTCTGCTTATCTGCTATTAATATGGCAACATCTCTCTTTTTTAAAATATTTATTTTTTAGTTGTAGTTGTCAATACCTTTATTTTATTTACTTTTATGTGGTGCTGAGGATTGAACCCAGGGCCTCGCACATGCCAGGTGAGCGCTCTACCACTGAGCCACAACCCCAGCCACGGCAACGTCTCTTTTTTTGTTACTAATATTTGCCCGTCTTGTTTCAGGGAAAAATTTATATGTATATATATATGCATATACACACATACACACACACACATATATACACACACACAAACATACATATTCTCATTCATATGGAACCTTGAATCAATACTCATGTGTATGTCCAAATTTGTGCATACTAGGTATACAGGAGCACAGCTCATTCACAAAGAAACATGCAGAAATTCAATACGGCAGGTTTAGAGCAGAGCCCTGATGTGAGACACTTTCCATGACCTTGGACAAGTTACACATACTTTCGAGCTTCCATTACAACATCTGTATGCACATATGCACACAGGTATTCAAGCACAGTTATACATAGGTTGCAGTGTATCCAATCCACAACATACATATAACACATGTGCGCGTGCGCACACACACACACATACACACACACACACACACAAGCATGCTGGCACCATAGCCAGCTCTTGGAATAGATAGGAGAGAGACCAAGTTGAATCCAACTCTCTTTCTGCCTTTGGGTACTTTACTCTCTTCTAATCTCTCATCCTGCCCCACTCCTACTGCCAAGGGTTGGTTAGGCCTCACATCCCTTATTCTGCAAATCTGATGTAAGTAATTACTAAACCTTACGGTGTGACAGAATCATGTGGGGATTGTTGCAAAAATACAGATTCCTAGGCCATGCCCCACACTCTCTGAATGAGAATCTCAGGATTGCATCAGGAAATTAGATTTGCAAATATCTCCAGGAAATCTTGTTGCAATTGATTTTTGGATTGGTGTGATAGAGCACACTCTCACACTCCCAGCTGCAGGTGGCCAAACTATTCTTCCCTGCCCACGTCTCGAGGTCTCCCCATTTCTGATCTTACATAAGCAATATCTGGACACAAGGGAGTGACTGTAATGGTGGCACTTTGGACATGGAGGCAGGTCAGCAGGGCAAGGGCCCATCTCACCTCTTCTCTATGTGTGCCACCATTTACAGTTTCCAACACTCTTTCAAATAGGCTTCTCATTGGCCCTGGAAGAGCCTGGGGAGGTCTGAAAGCCCTGAAAAGGACAGTGACCAGTCTGTGGACTTGTGGGTCAGAGCCAGGAGGTCAGTTTTTGTCATATGACCTGGATTTTCCCTGAATTCAGGGGCCACTCATGATGGAATAGCTGATAGCTATGCTTTATGGATCCCTTCCTATAGCCCAACACTATATATCTCACCTCATTTCCCCAAAGCTTTAAAAGGCAAATTGTACTAAGCAGTTGCTGAAGTGGAGCAACTCGCCCAAGGTCACATAGAAAGATTTCACATCAGAGCTGTTCTCTAACCCGTGGTGTTTGTCCACTTCCCACCCCCTAACCATGGGGCTGAGTACTCTAACCTCCAAATAAGAGCTTCCATGGAGTGGCCCTGATCCCAGCTCTGCTACTCAGAGGTGACATGGAAGCACTTATGAAAACACTATCTACCTTATTGGAAGTCATGAATTGTGCTAACCAACACCTGGAGTTTCATCTGCCAGCTGAGAAATGAAAAAAATGATGGCATCTAGTTCTGATGAAGATACAGAGAAAAGGACATTCACCTACACTGTTTGCTGGTGAAGAATAAATTGATACAATGCATTGGGAAAATAATTTGGTAAAATATATAAAAAGTTCACATACTTTTAGTCAGTAATTTCATTTTTGGACCCCTGTGCTTTGAAAATAGTCAGAAATATTAAAACAGAGACTGTTCTGTTCCCCACCCCTACCATACTGGGGGTTGAATCCAGGAGCTTTCTACCTATGAGCGTCATCTTTTATCCTCCTCCTTTGTGAGAACTACTTTGAGAAGAAGTTCTCACTAAATTGCCCAGGCTGACTTTGAACTTGAGATCCTCCTACCTCAGTCTCATAAGTAGCTGGGATTACAGGCTGCTACACCATATCTGCATAACAAAGACTGCTCTGAACCCAGTGGACAATGGAAGGATCATTTATATCTGGGGATGAAGTAAAGTAAATATAACTGTAAACTCAAGGTATAAACTACCTTCTGATTTTTTTTTTTGTGTGTGTGTGTGTTGCTGGGAATTGACTCAAGGGACACTCTACCACTGAGCTACACCTCTGTCCTTTTTATTTTTTGTTTTGAGACAGGATCTCTCTAAGTCATCCAGAATAGCCTTGAACTTGCAATCCTTCTGCCTCAGCTTCCTGAGAAGCTTGGATTATGGGCATGTGCCACCATGCCTAGCTCAATAAGATTTTAAGTGAAAAAACAAAACAAAACAAAAGGGCAGCATATAAAATATACATGCTAATATCACAGCTATGTTAGAAATGTGCAACAAAAAGACAAAAGAAAAGGCAGCAAAATGCTTAAAGCAGTTTTAGCAAAGTTTCCTTCAAATTAAAACATATGCATTTATATAGACAAAACTAATTTATGACAGAAGTCAAACTGTTGTTCACTTTGAAGGTATTGATTGGGAATGGGTACATGGGATGTTGGGAATGTTCTAGATCTTGATCTGGATGGTGGTTATTTTATATGTAATATAATATTGTATAATTAAGATATGTGCACCTTGCTGTATATGTCTCATACCTAAATAAAGTTACCTAATATACCTAAATGCGCTATGTTTTTTTACACAGTAAAAAGCACAATAGTAATTTTAAAGAGAAAGACACTGGGGAGAATTGAGCAGGTCCATGTAGGGGAGAGGGAGGCAGAAGCAGGCCTCCTGCTTAGAAGAAGGAAGTAGGAAGGAGGGAAGGAGGGAAAGAAGAAAGGCCCTCCACTTGTCCAGGGGTAAGGAGGTGGTGGGGGAGGCAGGAGATGCCCTTCTCATTTTGTAGAGCAGTCTTAGGGCTCAGAGAAGCCAAAGGACTTGTTTAGACTTTCAACTGCTGGGTGGGTGGATTAGTGCCCTGAAACTCCGTCCTCCATCTGCTTAGACCTTGTCTAAGTGCCCCCGCCCCACTGTCCAGGAAAGGTTGAGCTGGGACCTGTCCTGGCGGACACTCTCAGGAAGGGTTGAGGGTCTTACCTAGGGCTGTCTGTACCACCAGGCACAGGGTGAGACTCAAACCCAGAATCCACCTCATGCTCCTGCCAGCTCCTGCCTCAGGCTGAAGTGATGGTAGGATAACAGCTGTGACTGCAGACTGCCAATGCCAGGAAGTCCCACTTATATCTTCCCTCAGACCCCATCTGTAGGTCCTGGGAAGGGAGGAGTTATGAGCAACTTCTGACCAGCCTACAGAATTATCTCTTCCTTGGGGTGACAGGTCACATTAGATGGTCTTGGCTCTTCAATAAACTGACCCACCTGCAATCCTTGTCCAGTTTGCTTATCTAAGCAAAGGTTTAAAGTTGGGCTTGGGCTAGTGTGAGTTAAACTTTGAGCACACAGTAGGTTCTAAGATTGGAGCAGATACCTGATCACTTGGCCCCTCAGCTTCCATGTTTCCTCTCTGAATTTAAGGGCCTCCCTGCTCCCTTCTCCTTTGTACAGGTACTCCCCTGCCCTGACTCTCTTTTCAAACCTAGAATGGCCAAGGGGCCTGGGAATAATGAACATGTTTCTCAGACCATTTTCTAGAAAATCTCATATGTTGATGAGGCTAGGAGACTTCATATCCACTGGGTCCTGTCCTGGGATGTCTTAGTTTGGAACATCAGTGTGTTCTCTTTATTATACCCTCACTGTTGGCAGAGCAGGTGTCTTCTTCCGATGGCGAGTGTACCAATGATTGACCTCTCGTAAAGTTGTTGAACAGTATGGAGCAAGAGCCCTGCAACTGGTATGTATCCTTTGACCGAGAAATTTGATCTGTGAGACTGTCCAAAATACACAAAAAATTGTGTTTACACAATGAGTGTCTTAAAGTCTTGTTGACAGCAGTCTTACTCCAACACATCTGGAGGGTATAGGTGAAGAAGGGGTGTTACAGCTACAGGATGTAACATGATACAGAGCTGGTAATAACATGCTTCACAAATTTCTACAGTAGCAGCCAGCTTGGTGTGGTGGTTCTGAGCCAGACTGCCTGAGTTTGAATCCCAGTGTCCTCACTTACTTAGCTGTGGGAACCAATCACTCAACTTCTCTGAATCTGTTTTCCTCAACTGAAAAATTAGCATAAGAATAGTATTGATCTCCTGGGCTTGTAATGAGAGTTTAGTGGGTATACAAAAATAAATCACTTTAAACTTCTGTGAGGTCTTTTTTTTTTTTTTTTTTAAAGAGAGAGAGAGAGAATATTAATATTTATTTTTTAGTTTTCGGCGGGCACAACATCTTTGTTTGTATGTGGTGCTGAGGATCGAACCCGGGCCGCACACATGCCAGGCAAGCGCACTACCGCTTGAGCCACATCCCCAGCCCCATTCTGTGGGGTCTATTGCCTTAGTTGTTGTCAATTGTACAGTTGTCCCTTGATGTCCCTGAGGGATGGGTTCAGGACCTCTGAGGATAGTAGAACATCCAAGGATGTTCCAGTTTTATATAATATGGTATAGTATTTGCATAAAACCTATGCACATACTCCAACATACTTTAAATCCTCCCAACATTCTTTAAATCATGGCTAGATCAGCTATAATATCTAATACAATGCAAATGCTATGCAAATAGTTGTCAGATTGTATTGTTTAGGGAGTAATGACAAGAAAAAAGTATGTATCTGTGTAGTACAGACATAATTTTTTAAAGAATATTTTTAATGTACCTTCGGTTGATTCTCTGGATTTGGAACTGGAGGATATGGAGGGCCACGAGAAAAAGCTGATGTTGTTCAATAATCTGAAAAAAGTAGAATCTGAAATTGTGTGTTGGATAGGACCAGCTTGGCCATGGAAAGTACTTACCGAAATATTTCAGAGATGTCTAAAAACAATAGACAAGCAGAATTGGTGCCAAAATGGAATCTGTGGTTGGCCTTTTGCTGATGGGACAACAGTGACCTTGATATTCTTTTATTCTTGAAAAACATTATTTCTATATTTAAACATTTTTCATTAATGAACATGGGTGGGGAGGTTCGCAGTCAGGGTGGGAGGTAAGGAGGTAGAAATGAGAGGATAGGGAGGGTAGGCCCAGGCAATTAGGGCCAACCAGTAGCTCCATCTGGCCTGGACCACATCCTACTCTGTTCACTACTTTCCTCTCTTGACTGCCTCATTCTGCTGGGTTCCCTGTGGGCTGTGGCCACATTACTAGGAGTATGGAACTCAGGCTACAGGAGGTGAGGGGGGTTTCTTTCTTCTGTTGCCCAGGCTCTCGACAAAGTTAGCTTAGCTGTATGCACCAAGCCCCATGGAGAATGTGACTCAAAGCACAGGACAAACAATGGAGTGGACAGGGGAAGGGAGTAGTAGAGAAGGCAGACAAGATTGTGAGTCCTCCTGCCAGGCCTGGGGGCCAGTCACACAATGACTCCCCGTTCCAGCTGTGCAGTTTCTTGGCTGGTTCTGTGTGGGCCTTAACGACCAATAGTCAACAGCTGCCTCCACTCCTGACACCTTCCCCACAGAAGTAGTGACCTTTCACCTGCCCCATATGGGAAATACTTCTGATAGGCTGGATACCTTGATGGTGTTCAGGTGTCCCTCATGCAATATTATCTTAAGTGTAAGAATCAGCTCTCAGAAGAAAGCCAGGATATTACTTCCCTGAATCTCTGGGTAAAAGTTTCCTCCAAGAGAGGGAAAATAGCCCCAGATGTGGAATGGGGATTAACTTCCGAGTGGGACAGATGGAGACTTCAAGTCAACTAGTTGCTCACCATCCACGTATCACAGAGTACATTTCTAAGCTTCAGTGGTCCCATCTGTAAAATGGAGCCAGCAATGGCTAATTCTGAGGGTTGCTGTGAGGATTAGATAAGTTACCCTTAAGTATAGTGGACAGGACTACAGGGCATTCTGCCTGTCCTAGACACTGATGTTCCCCTAGTCCCCTAAGTTTGTAGCTATTTTCCTGTTTAAAGAGAAAAGTTGTAGTTACAAAAGACAGTATAAGTGTGTTTTTTCCCTTTTATACTCTTAACTGATTCAAAAAGCAATTGTACCAAATAATGTGCATGTAGTACGCTATTGGGCATATATACAGAAATATATTTGCCACTGACTACACCAAAGAAATGGGTGGGGGCAAAGCTGTTTTGTTCCTGCTGTTTCTGCTATCTGGAATGCCCTTCCCTACATTGTCAAACAGGTGAACTTTTAGTTATCCTCCAAAACCAAGTTTATCACCTTCCAGGGTACCCTTCTGGATGCATATCCCTACAGGACAGAGCCAGACCCCTGCAGCTTCTTGCATGAGACCAACTTACCCATCCTTATTATGTAAATAGGGAACCTAAATCCTCTGTGAGAGAAGGGACTGCCTAAACTTATGGAGAGTCCCAGCCCAGAGCCTGGCTCCCAGCAACTCCCACATGGGGATTAGCCCACAGCCTGGAGGTGCCCGGGCTTAAGGGTACAAAGTGAGAGGCTCAGATCTGAGCCTGCCCTTTTGGAGCGTCTGGTCCGACTGGGAGATAACCAAGGAATTTCTACCACATGTCTGTATTTTTCAGGAGATCTCAGCAAGGAGTAGTCCCAATCCTCGCTTCAGAAGTCCCATGTACCTTCAAGGCCCTCCTACTCTGCAGCCAATGCTGTCTGTTTCCCAGAACTCTGACCTGGCACTTTTCAAATGCCCCCTAGGCTCAGGCAGAGACCTAGGTGAACCTCAAGCTAGCCACATGAAGGCCAGGCCACAGCCCTGTACACTGGAGATTCTGGGGATTGAGGCATGCATGAGGATCTGGAAGTTTGGGAGGGGCCAGGTCCTAGCCATCTTATGAGGGTCACAGTGAAACAAAGTCTGATAGGGACTTTCCCTAGTCACACTGCTTCCAGCCCTTGGGACAGCAACTTCTAGCAACTCCTTTCCTGGTGGATGGTCCTGACAAAGGATGGGCTCTAGCCCTCGGGGAATAGGCCAGGGGTGATGGAACTCGGGCCACCTAGTCAGCCCTGTTGCTCTGAGATCCCTGGATCTGGTCTATTCTTTTCTCCTTTCTTTGTTTCTTTGTTTCTTTGTTTCTTTCTTTCTCTCTCTCTCTCTTTCTTTCTTCTTCTCCTTCTCCTTCTTCTTCTTCTTGCTCTGAGATCCCTGGATCTGGTCTATTCTTTTCTCCCTTCCTTTCTTTCTTCCTTCCTTCCTTTCTTTCTTTCTTTCTTTCTCTCTTTCTTTCTTTCTTTCTTCTTCTCCTTCTCCTTCTCCTTCTTCTTTTTTTTTTTTATGGGTACCCGGGATTGAACTCGGGGGCACTCAACCATTGACCACATCCCCAGCCCTTTTTATTCTTTTTTTTTTTTTTTAAATTTAGTGACAGAGTCTCACTGCGTTGCTTAGTGTCTCACTGTTGTTGAGGATGGCTTCGAACTCATGATTCTCCTGCCTCAGCCTTTCAAGCTGCTGGGATTATAGGCGTGTGCCACCGCATCCAGTGGGTCTGGTCTATTCTGAGGGTTGCCTGGTCTCCTATGAGGCCCTGGAGGCCCTTTGTCTTCCATTGTGCTCACCTCATCCAAGTGGAACCATGGTCAGCTCAGAGTGTTCTAGTCCTTGAAGCCTCAGATGGTGATGGGGGTGGCATGGGGCCTGGAGATCAGGATGAAGGGCACCTGGATACTCCTTGGGGAGGGAGGCTCAACTTAGCCCTTCATTCCGCAGCACCTTCCACATCGGCACACCCAGTTAGTGGGGTTGAGGCCATGAAGTTAGCTTGGGGTGGTCCTTGTGCACACTGGCCAACCCCAGAGTCTTGGTGAGAGAAGTCTGTGGCAAGTCTGTGGGCTGAGCAGCTGTAGTCTGAGGCCATTGCCTTACAATGCCATCTCCCACCCTCAACCAGGCCTTCTTTGCTGGCCTTGCTACTAATTAGAATCACAAACTCCAAGACTCCAACTCCAGCACCAGGAAAGTCCACTCTAGACAGGAGGACAAATTCTGGAAGGGGAAAGACTTGCCATTTGGAGGTCAACAAACATAAGCATGAGGTCTGACTCTCTTCAAGGTCTTGGGCAAAAGGCTTCCCCTCTCCTGAGTCTCAGTTTTATAATCTGTAAGGACGACTGCCCAGAACTAGGGGATGGATGTGTGTAAGCTTGGGCTCAGAGGACAGCTCAGTAGGTCTTCTGGTGGCTGGACCCCACACCATTCCTACAGCCAACTATTGCCTTGTGCCCTAGGGCCCTGGTCAAGGCCCTTGGAATCATGGAGGTCCAGCTGAGGGAGGGGCAACCACAACCTGAGGATATGCTCTAGTGGGCATTAATGCCCCCAGGCATGAGAGACCTGGAGCTAATCAGAGCGAGGTTTGAGGTCCAGGGCAGGGAGAGGGGGAGAGGTGGGACTGGGTGCTGCTATTTCCGGGCAGCAGAGATGGCATCTTCTAACAAGTTTCTGTCATCGCAACTGCCTTCCCAGAGCCTGGGCAGGCTAGGCTGGGAACCTGTATGCAGGTGGGAGGTGGCAAGTCCAACGTGGCTGGCTATAGGCAGAGTGGGGAGAGACTTAGACCACGGCTGTCCTGAGACCCCAGGAAGGGTCAGGGGCTCCCATAGAGCACTCAGCCTGCCATTCAGGATGCCATAGGGCTGTACCTGATGACTATTCTGGACAGCCACAAGTCCAAAAGTTATTTTTAGGTGGAAGAAGCCCAGATGAAAGTCATGACACCCTAACATCCTTGCATTTTTTCACCTTTTGTGGTAGTTGACGTTGCCATATGATTTTTTTTTTCCGAGTGCAATTGGAGTCTGTGCCCATACCTAAACCAGGGAGCATTTTCTGGGTGTCAGACACCATGCTAGATACTTTATGTTCAATGTTTTTTCAAATGCTCACAGCAGACGTGTGAAGGGAATCACTATCATCCCCATTCTACAGATGGGAGCACTGAGTAACAGAGAGGATAAAGAACTTTTCCAAATGTTCACGTCCAGTAAGTGGTCAAACTGGATTGGAACTCTATCAGTGAGCATGTATATATGAGACTGCTGATGTGCGGTACTAAGCTTATCCTTGGGTTTGTACAGGCTTGTGCCCATTCACTGTGAACATCTGCTTGGCCCATGTCCCTGTTTGTGTTCATGTGAATGCGTCTGATGCTGCAACGCCCCCTGGTGCTCAACCATCATATGGCCCTTCCTATGGCCCTGTCACATGGAGGCATTCTGGGTCCACCAGTCCATGCCCTGCAGGACCATGTCTGTGTAACTCTGTGACTTTCTTTTTTTTTTTTTTTTTTAATTTTT
>NW_026000222.1:17477890-17498020 GCF_001458135.2 Marmota marmota marmota
TTTTTTTTTTTTTTTTTTTTTTTTTTTAAGAGAGAGAGAGAGAGAGAGAGAGAGAGAGAGAGAGAGAGAGAGAATTTTAATTATTTATTTTTTAGTTTTTGGCAGACACAACATCTTTGTTTGTATGTAGTGCTGAGGATCGAACCCGGGCAGCACGCATGCCAGGCGAGCGTGCTACCGCTTGAGCCACATCCCCAGCCCTAACCCTGTGACTTTCTCCCCTCAGTTATGTGTGGCTGCTGGGTCCTTGGGTTAGGAACATCAGTTGGTCAAGGATACTCTGAGAGGCAGGAGAGGGGCAGTAGGTGAGCCTCAGGGACAGTGACCCAGAGAAGAGAGAATAGAGAGACAAAAGGATTAGAGTCCCCAGAGCATCAGCTTTGTAGGGGTGCTTTTCCCAGATGCTGGGGGTGCTGCCAGCCAATCCCCTCTCTCCCTGTGTGCGGTCAGGGTCTAAGTGTTCACCGGCTGATTCACACACTTAGAGGCCTGCTGGTGATGGTGACATGGAAGCTGATGAGGTTCCTCCACGGCTGCCATTCAGCCTGTACCTTCAGGCCTGGAGGATGACGACTCTGCACAAAATCAGATCCTTGGTTCCCAGTGCCGCTTCTGTTGACTTTCATGGAGGTTGATCCTGGGAAGTCTTCCTCCTCTTACCTTCGTGACCCATCAGTCACTAAGACTGTCTGAAGACTCAAAGTCAAGAGGCCACCAGTGCCTCTCCATCTACCTGCAGGCCCACACTGACCCCTTTCTTCTCTTCTTGTCCCAGCCTCTACACCCCAGCACCGTCTTCCAGATGACAAATCTGCATAATTTGTCCCTGGTTAAAACCTTCCCGTTGCTTTCAGCCCACACCCCCATCACAGCTTATGAGCCCCTTGCAGTCTGATCTTTTGATTATCTTTCCACCTATTCAGAGCTACATTCCCTCAGCACATCTTGTCCTCTGGTCCCCGGCTCCTGCTGTCCCCTCTTCCAGGCACACTTCTCCCCTGTAGTCTACTACTCTGGCCAACACATTGAGTGCCCTCTGATTTTTCAGGTTTCTGCTTAGGTGTCCTTCCTTCCTCCCTGTCCCCCAAGTCTGGACTAGTCTATGTCTGTGTTTTCACAGCTTTTTGAGTTCCAGAAACACACATGGGGCCTGTTTACTGGTCAGGCTCTCTACCAGTTCATGGGGAAAACTTTTCTGGTGGAGGGGAGGTGTTGAGAACAGGAGAACTTCAGTGCCATGGGAACTTGTCCTCAGGGAGACAGGAAGTCACAGGGAGCTTTTGGCAGGGGAGTGGCATGACTCAGAACCCCACTGGCATTGTGTCTCTCCTTCCTGCCCCAAATGGGTTTTCCCAGAACATAATAGTCCTAGTTGCAAATGCTTTTCATGTAACCATCAATAGCCAGGAACTCTGGCTGAGAAAGAGTAGGTGTGGGATTGGAACAGGTAAAATAGGGTAGTAGGGCAAGGGAAGACATTGGGAGAATATAGAAAGCAAGATTTGTTTTTTAAATGATTCTGGGGATTGAACCCAGGGCTTCACACATGCCAAACACACTATCACTGAGTTACCCTCCCAGCCTCATCTTCCCCCAGGGAAGAGAGGGAAGAACCCAGGCACTAGGGCTGGGAGCTTGTGTCCCAGCTCCTGAGTGTCAAGGCTGTAACTGGAGAAGACTGTGTCTAGTGAGTTTGCCTAGTTGCTCTGCTGAATTCTGTTCTGTGTTATGTAGGAGCCAAAACCAGGTGGCAGAGAGAAGGGGACTTAACCTTAATAGGAGGCTTCTGGGGCTAAAATCTCATCTAGGTTGGATCCCCCTGGTGTCCCAGGACTTCCATACTCCTGAAATGCTTTTGAAAACCACCCTCCTGGCCAGGGCAGATAACACCTGAGGGGGACTGACCATGGCTGTGGCCCCTGAGGGGCTGAGTTCAAGTCCAACAGCCATCATTCACAAATTCTCTGCCTGCCATTTACCCTCCAAATATCTCCTGGGTCCAGATCCTGCCTCATCCTGTTACGGACGACAGAGTAAGGTCAGTTTGATCCTCAATTTCAGAGACCTTCTCTGGTGGGGACAAAGACCCAGACACAGACAGTGTGAACCTAGGGCAGGCTGTGGTTTAATGAACACCTATTCAGGACCACATGGCTTGGGGAGGGCTGGAAAGGCTTCCTGGGGAAAGTGGTTCTCCAGAGAGTTTGAAGAATGTGCTGGAACTTGCCATGAAGCCAGTGGCAGGACAGATTAGGGAGAAGCAGGAACTTGTACGAAGGCCCAGAGGCAGGAAGTAGACTGGTGACATTTCGAAAGAGTGCTACACCAGTCTTGCAGAGGCTGATTGATTGGAGAGGCTGTTTTAAGGGACATGAGCCTAGAATAGCCTAGGTTAGATTAAAGTGTCTTGGCAGGAGCAGAAAAAGAGGCCGCCTTCCTGGAACTTTGATAACCTTTGGGTTGGTCCTAGT
Organism: Marmota marmota marmota; assembly: GCF_001458135.2. Taxonomy (NCBI): domain Eukaryota; kingdom Metazoa; phylum Chordata; class Mammalia; order Rodentia; family Sciuridae; genus Marmota; species Marmota marmota. The sequence goes on from NW_026000222.1 coordinate 17,480,362, forward strand.
CTAGAAGGCCCAGGCCTGCCTCAGAGCTCCTCTGAGACTTTCCTGCTCTTCTGCTGTTGGTGCCACTGTTGGATCCTCCTGGGGAGCGTCTCTGTCCAGAACTGCATTCGGGCCTCCTTTAGCTTTTGCCTGATTCGTGGCACCAGGCCAATCTCCAGGTATTGCTCCGACTTACTGAACCGGGGCCAAACAGGTAGCCCTTTGCCATTAGGGTCCCTGGGAGAGAGGAATGAATGAGAACCAAGGCCTTTTGTGCTGACCCTCTTGGGGGCAGATCTGAGTGTCTCAGTCCCCAAATCTCAGGTTCAATGCCAGTCATGCTCATTCACTCACCCTGTTCGGGCGAAGTGGGTCCACTGGGCCATCATGGTGAGGCTCAGCTGCTTCTCTTCCTCTGTGGCCTCTGGAAAGGCTGGGGGATGGGGGAATTAGACCTGGATCAGGGTCAGAAGGGACCTGGAAGGAATCCAAGGGTCTCTGCAGCTGGCTGGAGACCTCTGTCCCGACAAACCCACTCTGGAACCTTGGAGCACGGCAGCCCAGGAATTGCATGTCTGTCTGTCTGTCTGCCCGTACCTAGGAGGGAACGCTCATCCATAAGGAAAGGACCCCCGAACATGAAGGCACTCTCAGCTCCATGGTCAGCCTTGACCCAGGCTGGTTTGATCTTCACAAAAGAACTGGGTGGATGCTGGAACTCATAGAAAAAGACGGAGCCTCCAGAATCTGTAGAAAAAGGGAAGGATCGGAGTTAGGTGCCCACAGCATGATCAGGGCCTGCCCTTGGCTGCACAAACTTGTGAAAACATCAATCTTAATCATACAAATGATGAAGATAACATGATTATCAGCAAGCATTACTGAACTACTGCTAGGTGTTGGGTCCCTGCTCCATGAGCTATATGTGTGATCAGTTATTTAATCTTCATAACAATTTTGAATTAGATTATCCCCATTTTACAAATGAGGAAAGCCAGGCACAGAATATAGTTCAGTATCTTTCTGGAGGTCACCAAGTTAAGAACTTGGAGCTATTCTAGAACTGTGTCAGGGAATGGCAGCCGGGCTTGATGGAAGCAAGATGTCTCCCAGGAGAGGTATGAAAAGAAGACAAAATTATTCATACGTTGAATTAACCCCTGAGGATTGTGAAGAGCCCTTCTGGGTGACCTTTGATGAATCACTGTACCTCTCTGAGCTTCTGTTTTCTCCTTTGCAAGGTATTCTGCCAGAGATACCTCTCACTACTGTGATGCTGCATCCCAGAGAAAGAGGGCTTTGGGAGTGGCAGAAGGGTGTAAGACAAAGGGCATCAGGGTAATGTTACCTGTGATAACCAGCTCCTGGGCTCAAGTAGGGAGGGTGGGGCAGATGGTCAGGGATAGGCTTACCCTGGAGATTTCTTGAGAAATTCAAGGTGGGAATGCAGATAAGGATGTCACCCATCAATTCCTGGAAGCTGTGGCGTCTGGCTTGTGCATCTGAGTGATTGTCTATGTATTCATCTATGATGGTGAGCATCATCTCAGGGGGCACATCCTGGGGCAAGAGGTCATGCTCAGGCCTGCTCAGTTCCCATAACTGTGACAGACCTTCCCAAGAAGCCCTATGCTCTCCAGAATAAGTTCCCTCAAATGCCAGAGCTCATATTCCAGGGGTCAGCCACCTGTCTCCCTGCTTCTCTGGAAATTCTAGATGGTGTCTGGGTAGGATAAGCTCAGGTTTGGAGTCAAATCCTAGTTCTGTGGCCACTGTTTGGCTGTGTGACTTTCGACAGGGTGATTGATCCTCTCTGAAAGGTGATCTTTGCCTGGCAGGTTTGTGAAGTTTCCAGAACAGAAGAGTAGACATGGACTTGGAGTGGTTGGGATAACTGGGAAAGTGACCAAGGCTGGGGTCTGACTATAATTCCATCTGGCATCCAACAGCTTAGGCTCTGGGGTTAGACAGAGCTGACTCAAGATCTGTCTCTTCCCCTTATCTACCACGAGTTTCAGTTTCCTTATCTGTAAAATGGAGATAATAAAAGTCCCTACTTCACAGACGTGCTGGGATGAATGAAGGACATGAATGCCTATCCTTGTGCTCAGGATAGCACAGTCCCCAGCACACGGGATGTTCTACTTATTAAGGAGCAGTGACAGTGACGACGACGATGATGATGATGGTGATGATGATTTTCCTTTGAGAACCACATTGACTCATGCCTAAGGGGATCCTTCAGTGGAACAAAAATTCAGCATTTGGGTCAAGGGGCTTGGTGAAGGTTGGGTATCTGTGAGGGCGAAGGATAGGAGCTGAGACTGTGCTGGATCAGATACCTACCAGCCTCCTCCCCCTGCTTCTTGCTCACCGAATCAGTCAAGAAGCGTCTCAAGATGGCCAGCATGTCCTCCTGGCTCATCTGTTCCATCTTATCCAGAATACCCCAGGCCTGCGGGGACAACCAAGGCCCTCTCAGTATAGCTGGACCACAGCCCTCCCCATTCCCAGCTCTGGGCAGGGCAAGAGCGTGTTCACAACCCTGTGTCCATACACTCATTATGGACAAACCCACAAGTCCAAAGACCTCAAAAGATAAACCTCAAATTGGTGTGGGGGGTAGTGGTGACTGGGAACAGTAGTATCACATGCAGCAGGCAGTGGTTGATGGTAGCACCACAGAAAATGAGAGAAAGTTTTTCAATATTTTTATGGAATAACATTAAGACTTCCAGGGGCTATAGCAAGAGCTACAGGCAAAGTTAAAAATGTCAAATGTTAGCTTTATATAAGTTATAATTTAGAACACTGAAGACTGACTCCCTGGGTTCAAGTCTCGGCTCTGCCACTTACTAGGTACACAACCTGGGACAAGGTACTTAAATTCTTTGTGCCTCAGTTTCCTAATCCATAAACAAAGAATCATAATAACCTACTAGTGTGGTTTGGATCCAGAATGTGTTCCTGAAAGCTCATGTGTCAAAAGCATGATCCCCAAAGCAGCAAGGTTTTGGGTGAGGCTTTAAGGTAATGACTGGGACATAAGGGCTCTGACCTCATCAGTGGATCAACCCCTTTCCTAGTTCATTGATAGCTGAATGGATTATTGGCAGGTGGGATCTAGTAGGAGGAAATAGGTCATTGTGGGTCCTGGGAGGGTTTATCTTTCCCCTGCCCCTCTCCTCCTGCTTCCAGCTTCTGCTTTCCTCCTCCATGCCCTTCTGCCATGATGATCAGCCTCACCTCAGGCTCAGAGCGATGGAGCCATCAGCTGTCTATGGACTAAGACCTCTGAAACCATCAGCCCCCAAATAAACTTCTCCTCTAAGTTGTTCTTTTCAAGTATTTTTGTCACAGTGACAAAAAACTGACTAACACACCTGCCTCCCAGGAATGTCATGAAGACTGAGTGTGTTAGTGTACACAGTAGCCCGGACAGAGATTAAGCACTATGGAGATGTTAGTTATTAAAATTCATTTCATTGCTACTAGGCTCTTTGTTAATCTTGTAAGAATAAGAGTGAAAAATTCACAGATGAGCACACAGTGTCTTCTAACCCTCAGTTAGATCAGAAGGTGATCTTATTTGGAGAAAAGGGTCTTAACAAAAGTACTTAAATTAAGCTGGGTGTGATGGTGCATGCCTGTAGTCCCAGCTACTCAGGAGGCTGAGGCAGGAGGATCACAAGTTTGAGGCCAGACTTGCCAACTTGGAGAGACCCTGTCTCCAAATAAAAAATAAAAGGGGCTCAGTGGTAGAGCACCCCTGGGTTCAGTCCCCAGTGCCACAAAACAAACACCCCTTCCCCCCAAAAAAGGGTAATTAAGATGATTACAGAGGTAATCATTAGGGTGGGATCTCATTGAAAATAATTGGTATCCCTGTATACAGAAAAATTTGTACACAGAGGCAGACATGTACAGAGGGAAGACTATGTAAAGATAGGGTGGACCGCAAGCCAAGGTTGACCATGGCTACCCACCCGAAGCTAGGAGAGAGGTCCTGAGCGATTCTCCTTCACAGCAATTGATTTTTAAGCAGGGATGCCAAGATAATTCAGTAGATAAAGAAGGTTTTTTAACAACATGGTATTAGGACAGTTGGAAAACCATATGCAACAAAACCTCTAAAACCATATTCAAAAATTAACTTCAAATAAGTCATAGACCTATATGTAAGAGCTAAAATTATAAAATTCTCAGGAGAAGACATAGGGCTAAATCTTTGTAATCTTGGATCAAGCAATCCATCTTTTTAGATATGCCACAAAAAGCACAAGCAACAAAATAAAAAATATATGAACTTCATAAGATAAAAAACTTGAGTGTTTCAAAGGATACTACCAAGAAGGTAAAAAGACAATGCACAGAGTGGAAGAAAACATTTGCAAATAATGTCTGATAAGGAACTTGTATCCAGAATATGTAAAAGACTCTTACAACTTGGGGCTGGGGCTGTAGCTCAGAGGCAGAGTGCTTGCTTAGCATGTGTGAGGCACTGGGTTCGATCCTTAGCACCACATAAAAATAAACAAAATAAAGAAATTCTGTCCATCTTTAGACAAAAATATATATAAAAAAAGACTCTTACAACTCAACAACAACACCAACAAAAGACAAATAATCCAATTTTTAAAGTGGGCAAAGGATTTGAATAGATATTTCTCCAGAGAAGGTATAAAAATAGCCAATAGGGCTGCGGATAGAATTCAGTGGTAGAGCACTTGGCTAGCATGCATAAGGCCCTGAGTTCAATCTCTAGCACCACTAAAAAACAAAGGCCAATAAATACCTGAGAGGATACTCAAACATCTTTAGGAAAATGCACACCCTCTTCACACCCACTAGGGTGGTTGGAATAAAAATGAGAGAATCAAAACAAGCGTTGACAAGAATGTAGACAAATTAGAACCCTCATATACTGCTGGAGGAAATGGAAAATGGTGTAGTCACTTTAGAATACAGTCTTGCAGGTCTTCAAATGATCAAATATATTTGCCATATGACCCAGCAATTCCACTCCTACATATATAATCAAGAGAAATTAAAACATATATGCGATCATGTAGATGTGGTTTGAGTGTCTCTGTCTCTCCACCCTGCCCCTCAGGTTCAGGTGTAGGAAGTTCAGTCCCCAGTATGGCAATATTGGGAAAGACTGGGCCTTTAAGAGGTGAGGCCTAGTTATTGGGAACATGGGGGCTGTGGGGAAGGATTAACATAGTTCTCATGGGACTCCTGGTGAGTTCTTGTAAAAACCAGTTGTTATTAAAGAGCCCCTCCTCTCCTGTCTTGCATGTGATCACTCCTACCATTGTGTTGTAATCTGATATTAGTAATCCAGCCATGGGGCCATCATCAGAATCTGCACAATGTTGTTTGGACTTTCAGCCTCCAAAACTATGAGCTAAATAAACCTTTTTACAAATTACTCAGCTTCAAGTGTTTCCTTATAGTGATGGACAACATATTTGCACAAAAATTTATGAATAAATTTGTGTAGCAGAATTATGCACAATAACCAAAAAGGTGGCAACAACCCAAGTGTCTATCAACTGACAAATGGATAAACAAAATGTGGTATATGGTATCCATATAATTGACTCTGCAGCCATAAAAAGGAATGAAGTACTGATACATGCTATCACATGAATGAACCTTGAAAACATCATGTTAGTGAAAGAAGTCAGACACAAAAAGCCACATATTTTATGTGTGCATTTATATGAAATGTCCTGAATAGGCATATCCATAGATTTGACAGAAAGTAGATTAAAGACAGAAAATAGATTAGTGGTTGCTAGAGGTTGAAGGAGGGGGAACGAGGAGTGACTGCTAATGGGAACTGGGCTTCTCTTTAGAGTGATGCAAATATTCTGGAATAAGATAACAGTGACTGGGGTGGGGGTGGGGGTGGGGTTGTGGCTCAGTGGTAGAGCGCTTGCCTTGTATGCGTGCGGCCCTGGGTTCCATCCTCAACACCACATAAAATAAATAAATAAATAAATATGAAGATATTGTGTCCATCTACGATTAAAAAATATTAAAAAAGAAGATAGCAGTGACATCAACTTTGCAAATATACTAAAAACTAGACTGAATATACTAAAATACTAGACTTTATAGGAGTGAATTTTTATGGTGTATAAATGATATCTCAATAAAGCTCATATTTTTAAAATGATGATCTGTAAGTGCTGGTAAGTTTACAAGGAAACTTGTGGATTCAAGTTGCTGGTGGCAGGGTAAATTGGTGTAGAAATTTTGGAAAGTGCTATGCCAATGGCATTATGTAAGAAGTGGAGGGGTTTCCACGAGAGGTATCGATTACATTCCATGGCTAAAGCTTTTACCATGGATATTTAGTCAACACCGAGTTTGCTGAAAATTTTACAACTGTGCTACTGTGGATGACTAAGGGGCGGGGGTGATCAGCTCCTGCCCCAGATGTAGGGAGCAGCCCTCAGATTCCCTGAAGCTGAGAAACGACCTCAGCTTAGATCCTGGGCATAGGCAAGCTTGGACAGGTCTTGGGAGTCAGCCAGGTTGGCACTCTGTCATTTTTGTGCTCACAGCTGCCTGTCAATAGTGTGACGGCAAGCTGTCTGCCAGAGACTGGGACATTGACCTGGAAACTTGTACAGTCTTTGTCCTTGAGTGTCAAGAGAACAAGAACCTTTCATGCTGTTAGCAGTGCCCCTCCTGGGGATTGATTGCAAAGGAATAAGTTAGAGGACAAAAGCTGTGGACATGAAGGTGTTCACTGCACTGTTTGCTGCAGAAGCGAAAACTATAAGCTGCCCAAATGCCGAAGTGACGAAACAAGATGAGACCCTTTCTTTGTGGGAGGTTTGTGGCCATTAAAAATAATTGTTGGGCTGGGGGTGTAGCTTTAATGGTAGAGTGCTTTATCTAGCACATTCAAGGCCCTTGATTCCATCTCCAGCACCACAACAAACAAACAAAAAAGAGTTCTGCAGAGGTGAGTAGACAAGTGAGAATGATAATAATAAGACGCTCAGGAGGAAAGCACAATGTTGATATTTTGTGGGGAGTTCTGTGTGCAGAATGGACTGGAAAGTACATGTCCCACGACTTAATGCTGTCTGAAATCTCAGAGTCTTAGGTAGTCAGTCTCTCAGGCATAGAGTCAAACTAACTAGTCTCACAGAGTCTAATGTAGAGACAAGATCCCAACAGGAGAGTTCTGTGGATCGGAATTGCCCAGACCACTTTGGGCAAAAGCTTGATCTCCATAAAGGAAATATATGCCTTATGAAAATGAAGCTTAGTGACCTTGAGAGAGTCCCTTAAACCTTTTGAGCCTCAGCTTTCTTACCTACCAAATGGGAGGAAAGGAGCGCTCAGTGCACAGGACTGTCATGAGGACATTGGGGTAGAAGCAGATTGGCTGGAAAGGGACCTGAAGGGCATAGATGCTGGAGGACACTCACCTCGGGAATGAGCCAGCCAAACTCATGATTGTTGACACCCAGGAGGAAGGGCACAGAGTGGAATTGCCGCTCATTTATGAGCTCCTGGGGACTTTGGGGAAAGAAGGAGCCATCAATGGTGTAGGAAGAGATCATATTATTCTGCAGGAGAAAACAAGGCAGGAGGTCCCTGAGTCAGGACCAAGCCTCAAAGGATGGGAATCCTAAGGGCCACCCAGATGCATGTTTGAGTGACTGACCCTTGAGGAGATGGAGGGTCCAGCGGGGAGTAAGGAGACCTGGAGCAACTACTGCTTCCAAACAGATGTCTTCCCTAGCAGCCAGGGCCTACCCTTGGGGCTGGGGTGGACCCTCATCTCCTTCCTCTCATGATAGCTGCCCCAAGTCTCACCTCAGATTGGTAACTTCCCCTCTGCTCCCATAGGTGCTGGACAGGACCTTTTCTGTGCTATTGTCTGTCACCATCCCCCAAGAGGCTGCATACCGACAGGCTGTTGATCAGCTCCTGCCCTTTCTTCTGCTGAAGGCATTGTACCAGTTCGGCCGGGGAGTCAGAGTTGCAAGCCAAGGAGCGTGCTGCATTCTGGAGAAACACATGTCACGCCTCCCTCTCAGCCCCCCCATCTCCATCCTTCCAGTCTACTCCTTCTCATACAGAGGGGTTGTGTTTGTAGAATACTGGGCTGTTACGTTACAGATCAGGCCCAAGCCTGGCCAGATACCTGCCACCAACCCTGAGAGGCCCATCCCTGCTCTGTGTGGCCCCCAGTGACATCAAAATGCCATTCCTTGTTGAGGGAGGATGGAATGAGTGCCCTTTGCCCCTCTGAGAACTGTGTTCTTTTCTGTGTCAATACAGTTTGGGTAGGGAACAAGGACCGGGGTAGGGTGCGGAGTGGGAGGAGCTCCATCAGGCCACAGTCTGGGGATGCAGGGGGTGCCACGATTGGAGCAGGCCAGGGGTCAGGTAGGAAGTGAGGCTGTTAGGGACAGCTTCAAGGGAGACAGGGAAAGACCTAAAGTTGAGGTGGAGAAAATCTCCATGGTGAGGGCATCGACAGGAGGCTCCTGTTGTCCAGTTAAGAGGCACTGTGCCCTGCTGAGGTTCCTGAATCATCTTGCACCAGGGGTTAAAGTATTCAGCTGCTCTTCTACCTTAGATGAGAGCTGGGGCCAGGCGAGGTTACTGACCCAGCCTCCCCTTGTCCCTGTCTCTATTGCTGGCCTTGCCCTGCCTCATCATGGTCTCTCTTGTCTGGGCTCTTCCTTGACCATCTCCCAGGCCTCCTGACCTCCAGAGTTGCTCCCTTCAGCCCATCTTCCACTCCAAGTAGTTCAGACTCATCTTTGCCCTGCTTCTTCCTGCCCTCTGGATCAAGTCTATGTCCATTGCACGGCCTGTGAGGTCTCTGCAACTCTTCCTACTTCTCCAGCACCTTTACTTCCTGCTCTGTTCCCTAACATGTCCTATTCCCTACCTGATGGCTTCCTACTTCCAGGACCTCTCACTGTCTCACACCTGTAGCCTTTGCAGGTGCATGCCGTTCCCCTTCGAGAACTCTCTGGCTTCCCCTAGCAACTCCTTGCAAGGCTGTCAGTGAGAGTCTAGGGGTGGGGGGGATCTAGAAGCTGAATGGAAATCTCTCAAGCAGCAGGGTGACTGGGAATGGAGAGTTCCCCAAGCACCCTTGGGGAGAGGTGTGCTCCCCAAGATCTCATCCTGGGGAGGGGGCCAGAGATGATCCATTTAGGGGTGGCCTCCTCCAGGAAACCATGCCTGACTGCCCAGCCCCTGAAATATAGTCATTTCCTTAGAGCCTCCACAGGTACTGTGTGTTATTCATCCTGGTTTGTTCCTCTCTGACAACAGGAAGCTCCCCATCAGTGACCATCTCTCACTCTGAGACCTTAGGACCAGCACACATGGAGTAAGAGAGTAAAGAAAATGCAGACCTGAGCTTTGGGCCATGGGTTGGGTTCCATGAGCCCTGGAAGAGTGATGACCCCACTTTGTGCTATGGCTCTGTGGAATAGCCCTGTAGCCATCGGAGACAGGACCTGGGTGCAGTGGAGAAGACTGATGACTATTAGAAGAGCGCAGGAGCCGAGAGGTATGGGGCTACAGTAGCCCTCCCAGCCTGGCCCCAATTGCTAGCTCCCTGTGATGACTCACGAGTGCAGAGACGATGGCACCACCAGCAGATCCACCAAAGATGGTAACACAGTTGACATCACCCCCAAAGGGGGTGATGTTTTCCTGCACCCACTGTAGAGCAGCCACCACATCTAGGAAGCCCTGGTTGCCAGGCACATGCTTGTCCCCAGTGCTAGGGGGCAGGATGGGGCAGTAGTTAGCTCAAACTGACTCCCCAGACATATTTTCCTTGGCCATTGCAGATTTACTTTGAATTAGCCACCAGGATCATGAACCTTCCTCTGTTCCCAAAGTCACCTGGCTATGAGCCATGCTTGGCACCTATACACCCAGTATGTGGTGTGGACAAGCTTAGCAGGGCAGCCAGACAGGACTGGCTCTCAAGTGGCTGCCTGGGCTTGTTGCTCTTTGCCCCCAATCCCTTCTGGGACTGTGGCCCTAGCCCAGGAAGCCAATATCATTTGTCCTAGGGACCAAGTTCAATGTATAATTCCAGCTTTGGCTGGGCCCATCCCCAGAGTAAAGCCTTAGGGAGATATCCTCCTCTGCCCCAATACTCAGGGTTGCAAGGCTCTCCATTTAGGCCCTGGACATCTATTCTAGGTCCTTAGTTCTTCTCATGGGTTGACTTTTCCAGGGCAGTCAATGCCTTCTTCCAGGCTATCCATCTCACCTGAAGAAGCCAAGGAGCCCAAGGCGGTACTGGACTGTGACTACTACCACATCCCCATAGGCAGCCAGTGCTGATCCATCCTGGGAGGTGGCAGAACCAACAATCAGAGAGCCTCCATGGATCCATATCATGACCTGCAGAGATAACCATGGAGCAGTGACCCCCAGCTTCTGGGACCCAGCTGCCCAAGGCATTCTCAGGACCTCCAAGGTGGTTTGGGAACAGCTGGGAGCAGAATGGCAGGTGGGCAGGGTGGACATGGATCTCTGGGCTGTATACCGGCCTCCTGGTCTCTGAAGTGGTCTCAGCTGGGCTGTAGATGTTGAGGACCAGGCAGTCCTCAGAAACAGAGAAGAGCTGGTGTTTTCCATTGAGTGTAAATCTGCTGTTGTTCATTCTTTTCACATCCTGCAGGCACCTGTGGCCAAGGATGAGCCCGAGGGCCAGTTGGTCAGCCCCATAACTCCTGGAAGATAGACCCCTGACAACCTGTCTGCTTGGCCACCCCTGCCTGGGCTACTCACATGGGGGGATCGGTGCTGGCATCCCGCACACCCTCCCAGGGCTGGGCTGGGAGCGGGGCTGAGAACCGGAGAGGGCCCAGGGGTGCCTGAGCAAACGGGATGCCCAGGAAGACATTCACGAGGCGATCTGTGCCCTTCACACCTATCTGCCGGCCTCGCACACGGCCCAGGGGGGTGTCCACTTCAGGACCAGTGACTTTGGGCCCTGAGGGCAGGACACAGAGGCCATGGGGTGAGTTTGCAGGGTCCATGAGAGGATGGGGTGAAAGATGATCTCTCAGAGTGAAGGAAACACTTGCTCTCTGAGCACCTGTTCCTCCAGGCTCTGTGCTGAGCACTGCCACGCAGCACCATAGTTAACCTCCCAGCAGTCTGCAAGCTGGGCCCTCTGATTACCCCTTTGAGTACCCCCAACTTCCTCCTTTTGGCTTGGCATCGTTATTGCTTCCCTCCACACCAAACCAGACTTGCTGTGGGGCCTTGGGCCTTGGGCCCACTTGTCCACTTGAACCTCAGATTATTCATCTGCTAAAAAAAAAAGTTCTAATAATCATGTCTTTATTTTCTATATTCTACTCTTTTTTTCTATATTATGTTTGTCATCTGGAGCCTTGTTGACCTTGGAGGGACTGCCTCTCCCAGGGTCAGCCAGTTTCTAAAGAGGACACAACATGTTGGGAAGCAAGTTATTCAATAGGAGCTTATCCAGAGCCATACCCCAGCCACCTCCTCAATGGACTTTCATAATCCTGGCCACTATCTACTAGCCCTGAGCACTCCAGGGCCAGGGACCAGACAACTTGGGACAGAGCCTCTATGCTCCAGACTCTGCTGAAATTATTCAAACTAGCCTATCTCAAGCCTGCTAAGCCTACTTACCTATTCCAGCTTGAGGAAACAATAAAGGTTCATGTCCACATTTTCCTTTCATTCCCTCTGCCACCTTGGGTGGCCCTGCAGGGTATGGTGCATCTCCTATTTCTAGGCAACAGTGAATAAACTTCTTTCTTTGTGACAGCCCTTTGCACATCTGCTTTTCTTACCATACCCAACTAAAATAAATCCTGAGTCCCCTTAAAACAAAGGACAAGTGTGTCCCTGGACATGGCTGCTCTGGGGATCACATACACAGCAAAGGCAGAGCCCCTACCTATATTGTATGCACACACCTCGGCATCCCTAAAAGCTGTGCCCCTTCCCTGAGCTGGCCACCCACTCTTCCCCATCCCTACTCACCTCCCTCCCCTCCTCACTTGGTCTTCCTGCCAACCCAGATATTTTCACTCTCAAACCCAGTGCTGTTCAGTGTATCTTACCAGTGGCGGTGGTAGTAAATGCCAGAAACAGAAAGCCCACCCATACCAGGGCACTGGACCCAGAATTTACCACTGTCCTCATGCTCCTCACAATGGATTGTGGGCAGAAGCAACAGAACATAAAACCTTTGGAACCCTGACCTTTGACACCGTCGATATTTAAAGGGCGATGTTGTTTAAACCTCCATAGTCCATCCCACTTGGCTGGTGACCAGCTTCATGACTCATGCTCTGATTAAGTCAGGGGCAGAACTGGGAAAGTCCCTTGCAGAGGACAAAATATGATAGCCCAGCTATGTTCAGATCTCAGCTCTTACTCTAATTCCTATTTGCCATGGGCTGAGCTGCTTTCCTCTGTAGGTTCTTCCGCATGATATTCTTTGCCTCACTTCAGGCCTGGAGCAATGAAGTAGACAGACCATCAGAACCTCTCAAACTGATTTTAGCTGTCATGCCCTGAAGATACACATGGGAACCGAAGCCTCTGGCCAACAACCATGTGAATAAGCCATCTTGCAAGTGGATCCTGCAGTCCCAGTCAAGACGTCAGATAACCACAACTCTTTCTAACTACAAGCACATGTGAGACGCTGAGCAGGCTAAACCATTAGGCTAAACAGTTCTGAATTCCTGACCCACAGAAGCTATGAGAAAGTAAAATGTTTTTTGCTTAAGAAAAACAAACAAACAAACACAAACAACTCAGCTCTCCCACTTCAGTGATCCTCACAAGACCCTGTGTGCTCCTCAAGATGCCCTGAAGGAAGGGTGGCCAATGATTTGGAGCGCAACTCTGAATGGGCCAGTAGGCCCCTGGGTAAGGGGTTTGCTGTTCATTCTTTCTGCTAGAGGTGTGCCTGAGCTCTGATGCCAGGTGGAGGAAACTAATTTGATTTTTTTAGAAAATTTAGGTGAAATTTTAAAAGTTGACAATTGAACTGGGTGCAGTGGAACATGCCTGTGATCCTAGCTACTCGGGAGGCTGAGGCAGGAGAATCACATCACAGGTTCTGGGCAATTAAGTGGGACCCTGTCTCAAAATAAAAAATAAGAAGGGTTGAGGGTGTAGTTCAATGGTACAATTCAGTGTTGTTTAGTGTATTCCCAATGTTATGTAACTACCACACTTCTCTAATTATTAAAATCTCATCACTCCAGCAAAATATCCTATAAGCTAATAAGTAATCATTCTCTGTTTCCTCTGGTAATCACTAATCTGCTTCTGTTTCAATGGATTTATTTATTCTGGATATATTATATAAAAAGAATCATATGATGCATGACCTCTTAGGTCTGACTTCTTTCACTTAGCATAATGTTTTATATTGAAGTTTATCCAAGTTCTAGCATGTGTTAGTATTTGTTATAGCCAAATAAAATTTCATTGTATGTGTTTTAGTTCATTTTCTGTTATGATAATGAACCCCCTGAGTCAGACTTACTCTGTAAGAAAAAGAGATTTGGCACTGGGAGGTAGCCCAATGGTAGAGTGCTTGCCTAGTATGCATGAGGCCCTGGGTTCAATCTCCAGTACTGCCAAGAAAACAAAAATACACAAAAAACAAATAAACAACAGAAATTTATTTGGCTCAAAGTTCTGGAAGTTTAGAGGCATGACACCCACATTATCTTGGCTCTGATGAGGACCGAGTGATATATAGGACATGCAAGAGGCAAAGATCACATCTTGAAAAACAGAAATTCAGAGAGGCTGGGATCTTGGAATTCCTTCCAAGGACATGCCCCTAGCGAACCTAAGGAGCTCATACCAGGCTCTCTCTTTCTCTCTTTTTTTTTTTTTTTCTTTCTTTTTTTTGGCACCCAGGATTGACCTTAGGGGCACTCGACCACTGAGCCACATCCCCAGCCCTATTTTGTATTTTATTTAGAGACAGGGTCTCACTGAGTTGCTTAGCACCTTGCCATTGCTGAGGCTGGCTTTGAACTCGTGATCCTCCTGTTTCAGCCTCCCCAGCAGCTGGGATTACAGGCATGTGAATAAGCCTCTTAAGCGCCCAGCTCTACCTCTTAAAGTCTGTCATCTCCCATTGCCACACTAAGGACCAAACTTTGAGTACGTGAACTTCTTTTTTTGTGGGGGGACAAACAAAATTCATACCAAAGCATTCCATCCGTGGCCCAAAAGTTCATGCCCTCACAATGCAAACACATTCCTTCCACCCCCAAGAGTTCCAAAGTCTTACTTTGTTCCTGTTACTAAAAAATCCAAGTGTAAAATCTCCTCTAAGATTCAAGGCAAACTCTTTCAGTTCTGAGCTCCTGTTAAAAAAAAAAAGTCAAAAAACAAAACAAGTACATACCTCCAAGATGTAATGGCAAGACAGGGAGAGGATAAATGTAATGTCCCTTTTAGCAAAAGGAAGGAATTGAGAAGCAGAAAGGAGTAAATGGCCCATAGGAAGACTTAAACCCAGCAGGGTAGGCATTAAATTCTAAGAAGTCTCCAAGTCTAGATCTTGTGCTCATCACAGCAGGAGTGAATGGCTTTGCCAGTCCACATGGCTACTCTTATAGTTGCATGCTGATGTCGGTGGCTTTCCGAGGCTGGTGTGGCATGCTACCTTTATGGGTCTCCACTTTGGTTTCACTTTCTCAGCTCCATTAGGCATTTCCCCACTGGGGAGTCCCTGCGGGGACTCTGACTCTGCAGCAAACTTCTGCCTGGTTTCAAAGGCTTTTCTTTGAAATCTGGAAGGAAGCTATCATGACCCTATAACTTTTGCACCTTGAATGCCTGTAGAACTTGCAACGTGTACATCACAGAGATCTGCCAAGGGCTTCAGTTCTGTGGGGCCTACTGTAAGGGACCGGCAAACGACGGAGGAAGAGACCACCAAGAGACTGACTCATGCAACAGCAAAAGGGGGTTTATTGAAGATCCAGCATGCTGGGGCTCTGTGCTCACTCAAGGAGGGAGAGCAGCCCAGAGCCCAGAGCCCAACTTGAGCAGGGTTTATATACATTTTTTTAGGGAGGGCAGGGACTTTACATACATCATAGTCCCCTTCAACAAATCACCATATACCTTCGGGAAAATCAAACAACAACTCTTGAACATGATTAGTACATTCATTGGCGGGAGCAGGTCGGGCGGGGGTGATAGGTCAGTCCTAAGAAGGGGGGTACATTCAAACTGATTGGTTTGGGCCCTGAATGCCTACGTGCCAAACTGCACAGGGCCCAGGTTATTTAACAACTAAATGGTCAGGGGGAATATCTACTGGGCAGTCCCGTGAATTGTCCTAACAGCTACAGGAATTTCAGGTTTTGAGTGTAGCATAGGAACTTAACAATACCTGGTCTTTTACATTTTAACTCAGGCTTTGCAGCTTAGAAGCTTTACAATGCCTGGTCTTTAACTTCAGTTTCTTTTATCCTTTCATTCCCCACTCCTTTTTCTGACTACTTTTAATCTTAAAAGCAATGAATCATAATTATTGGGGAGTCTCATTTTCCAGCTCTGTCAGTGGAGCATATTACTGTCTGATTACCATGAGTTGTCCTGCGTTTCCTGGAATCATTTTCAGCATGGCCTCCATTTTAGATTTCACTCGGTATTAGACCCCGATTTACCTAACTACACTGACTACCTAACTTTAAATCTGGCTTCATTCCCCCCCTCTAATTTGGGAACTCCTTACTGCTGTAAGGAAGGGGGGCGAAGAAAATCTTTCTGGCTTCTTCAGGCTGAAAAGGGACAGTGTGGGGCAAGCAGTTTGGAGTCCCCCTTTAAAAATCGGGTCTATCGAGTGGTCCATGATAAAAGTCCGATTGAAAAGTAATAGGCTGGAGGGCCATTTGAGTGATGGGTGGTCTATAAGAGAAACAAGAATTCATTAGTACTGGAACCATATTGATGCAGTTATAAATGCCATAGCACAGGGATATGCCAATGAGTATGATGGCAAAGACAAAGACTAACAATGTTTTCCACCAGGAAATACCAAGAACCAGGAGCTAAGATATTGTTTTCATGACAAAGTTGCTGAGGACATGGCTTTTATCTGAGCATGTAAATCTTTAAGGATATTTGCCACATTCCCAGAAATGTCAGGGATGTGAACACAACAATTAACATTTAGGTTTACAGATGTCCTTTCCCTTAAGATATAGTCTAATAATTTAATGTCATCTGATCTTGCAAATTTTTTTACTAGTATAACCTCTGTGTCTAATAGAGAAATCTTTAATTCTGTTACTTAGGGCTGGATAACCATACTAGCAAACACCAAGCCTACCTGTGTAGGTTAGGAATATCTGTGGGCCGTAAACTAAAAACTACTCTGGCAGTTCCTTTTGATAGTTATCAGGCATTCCTGTCTGAGAATCTCTTTTGTAGCCTCCAGTTTACTTATTTTTGGAAGTTACATTTAACTGTTATTATTATTTAAAATGTCCAGGAATAGCTGTGCTTTGGCTTTGACTGTCTTTGCTAAGTGTTTAAGATGAAGCAAGTCAAACTGACTTTTGTTTCTATCTATTGTTAACAGTCAGCCGAGTTTCCCTGGGAGTCCTCGGGGAACTTACAGCAGCTTCTCAGTTCTGCTAGTGCCATTTGCGCTAGGATGGGTCCAGGCCTTGCTTGACCATGTGGCTTCCCTTGGAAGCATCAGGGATGTCTCCCTTTTCTGATGACCCTCCTCTTCACAGCAAATGCACTGATTGGCTTTCTGTCCTCCACTGGTCTCATTAATCTCCCTGATCAGGAGGTTATGTGGCCTAGAGTTGCAAAGCTCTTTGGAGAAGTCCCCTATTCCCTGATTCAGACTGACTCAGAGGGCAAGAGTCAAATATTGGTTTTCTTGGCCCATTTAATTTAACTTTAATTTTAAAACTTAATCTTAAACATCCAGCAAATAAGTTAATAGCCTTACATTAAGAGCACTGGGCTTTAATGTCTCTCTCTCTATCCTGTAGGTGATAACTCCTTATCTTAAATTAACCCAGGTTGTGTGTTCTTAAAGCAGTACCTCTTTAAACCATTAACAGGCAATCCTTAGACCATCTATAAGAAAACTACAGAATAAAATTAACTAGGGTAAAATCATATTTAGTTTATGTAATAGCTACCTTGAATTTTGGCAGAGTTATACATTATAATCCCCTGTTTGAGATCCTGGTAATCGTGACAAAAACCAACTTTTGGACACAACTTTAAATATACTGAAATCTGGCCTACTTCTTTCATAGTCATTCTCACATGTAGTGAGAGGGGACATAGAGCCTTATCTCAAGTAAGGCGGGGCTCTTTATAAATCTTAAATACTATAGTTCTGAAGCTGATCTTTGCTTTTTAGACATCATTTTACAAAGTCTACATAAATTGTTGCCCAAGTTCACATGAATATTAGCTAACACAATATAATATCACACCTAAAACATGAATTAAAGAAAGGCTGAAAGCTTTTAACCTTTTGTAGAAAAGTAGCAAAGTATTTTTGTGTTTTGCAATAAAACCTTCACACAAATTAGGCTCTCATTAACTTAAAAATACATTTAAATTGTATCTCAGTGTAAAAAGTAACATAGAACTT
>NW_026000222.1:17498894-17518144 GCF_001458135.2 Marmota marmota marmota
AAAAATAAAACTAAATGATTGGGAGTTACTTGCCAACTTGGAAGTAGAGTTCTTTAATTTTCTATCCTAAGTATTTAAGTTTTCTAGCATGAACTATCTGAAATCTCAAACTAAACAATTACTTAAACCCAACTCTTAACTGCAAGATTGTGCAATGCTTTAGAAACCCATTCAGATACCAGATTGTTACAATAAAAAATCATCTTTTAGATACACATTTAACCAAGGTCATCCCCAAGAAACAATCCATAATATCAACACATTCCTGCATTCATTGTCCCCCTTTTTTTTTAAGTAGACAGAGGTAGAGTAATCCTTGAAGTGCAGGTAAGGAAGAGGGAGTTCCCCAAAGCAAAATGGCTTTGGCAGCTGCTGGGAGTCCCTTAGCCCCACCTTTTACTTACAGGATTAGTTCCTCTGGTTTGGTTTGACCCCAGGCACCAGGCATTTTCCACATCTCCTAACTTTTCAGTAGTCAGCTCCCAAAAAGTTCATCCTCTGCTTGCAGTTGTTTCGAGTGCTAGGCTTCCCCAAGAAGGCAGAGTGGGGACTCCTCTAAAGTCCCCTCTGGGGTGCCAAAATTTATGACTGAAAGTTTGGTTCCCATCCCCAAAGCTGATTAATGCCAATTTAATAATGAGGACAGGGTTTTGAGAAAAGTTAAAGCGAGATATCAAAGTTCTTAGACCCCAGGCATTTCCTTCTGCAGTGGGTGCGCTCAAGCCAACTACGGGAAGAAAAGAAAACACTGCTTCCCTAATCCCGCTTAACAAAGGGGAGTAAAGTTTATCAAAGTTCTTTAAAACACAGCTAAAAGAGGTGTAAAAGGTGAGAACAGAAAAGCTGGTGGTTCTATTGAATTTTGGTCCCTCACAGGAGGAGCATATTAGGGATAATTTAGGCTAAAATTTAGCTAAAGTTATCTCCACACATCTAAGGCAGATTGGAATTTGGGACTCTGCATCGGTCCAAAGTAAAACAATGCCATCACACTTAACAGAGACACAGACAAAAAGACACACAAAGACATAGACTTCCTTTTCAGATTGTCAAAAAACCGAAAGTGTGTGCTGGTCCCAAGCCAACTGGGGTCTTCCCTTCAGACAAATGGATTGGGGGAGCATCCCCTTCAGATTGGGTCTGACGACCCCAGATTGGGAGATTAGTTACTGTCTGGGGAGTTTGGGTTCCACCATGCAGCTCCCGTTTCTTGTGACTCAGGGAGAATGGAGGGAAGAGGGGGAGGAGCAGAAGGTTTGAGTGATAGGATCGTGGGGGAAGGGGTTGGAGTGGGGGCAGGGACCAGGAAAGGCTTCAGGGACAGAGGCGTGGAATGGCTTTGTCCCATAATGGGAGTTACTCAAACAGGGACAGGGACAATATAAACGCGACACAGACAAGGACACACAGTAAATGTCTAACACGAGTCCAAGACAAAGATTAGAACTGAGTAACTGGCAAAACATGATGAGCTGGACAATAAAGACAGACAGTAAACTCAACACGAGACAATTAACAGAACTGAGTGGCCGGCAAAACCTGATGGGTTGGCAGCAGAGTCACTGAATCTGAGTCAATGGCAAAAACACACCTGAATTGAGGGCTCCTCCGTCCCCCAATTTCCCGACTTGAGGGCCCTTCCTTCCCCCAATATCCCGAGTCCTCCAAGGCGTCCCTTGGGGACGTGGCCTGTGGCTTCAGGACACGTCTGTCCACCACCGCTGGAGAGAGCTCACGCTCTTCACCGACAGCCACTCTGCCAACCCTTAAACCGAAACTGAACTGAAAGCCCTGAGCGATCGCAAGAATAAAGGAAGAAGGCGCCTTACTTACCCCTAGAGGAGTCCGTTGGGGTCTCCTTGTCCGGCGCTGCAGGATTCCCGGCCAACGCACCAAATGTAAGGGACCGGCGAACGATGGAGGAAGAGACCACCAAGAGACTGACTCATGCAACAGCAAAAGGGGGTTTATTGAAGATCCAGCATGCTGGGGCTCTGTGCTCACTCAAGGAGGGAGAGCAGCCCAGAGCCCAGAGCCCAACTTGAGCAGGGTTTATATACATTTTTTTAGGGAGGGCAGGGACTTTACATACATCACAGTCCCCTTCAACAAATCACCATATACCTTCGGGAAAATCAAACAACAACTCTTGAACATGATTAGTACATTCATTGGCGGGAACAGGTCGGGCGGGGGTGATAGGTCAGTCCTAAGAAGGGGGGTACATTCAAACTGATTGGTTTGGGCCCTGAATGCCTATGTGCCAAACTGCACAGGGCCCAGGTTATTTAACAACTAAATGGTCAGGGGGAATATCTACTGGGCAGTCCCGTGAATTGTCCTAACAGCTACAGGAATTTCAGGTTTTGAGTGTAGCATAGGAGCTTAACAATACCTGGTCTTTTACATTTTAACTCAGGCTTTGCAGCTTAGAAGCTTTACAATGCCTGGTCTTTAACTTCAGTTTCTTTTATCCTTTCACTACTTAAACTACAGCTACAGTGGTAGTAAAGCACATCATCAGATAGTTGGAATCCTGAGGTGGCCTTGCCCAGTGAATCTGTAGAGAGCAACCCAGTACTTTCCCCCAACTCGACCCCGGTACTGGGAGTTGAACCCAGAGCCTCATGCAGACTAAGCAAGGTGTCTGCCACTGAGTCACACCTATATAATATATATATATATAGAAATATATATATAGAAATAGAAATATATATATAGAAATATATATATAGAAATAGGCATTTCTATTTTATTTTGAGACAGGATTTTGCTGGTCTCAGACTTGTTATCCTCCTGACTCAGCCTTCTGAGTAGCTGTGATTACAGATGTGCACCATGTCCTCAAAACAAAGGAGGACCTAATCCATGGGGGAGACTGAGTTAAAGCACACTTAGCTACTCACTTGACAAACATTAAATAAGTGCTTGCTTATCCCCAAACCTGCCAGGATATAGGCAACCCAGCCTGGGCTCAGGAGCATATGCCAAGTCTGACTTCCTGGTGGAAGGAGTGTTAGGGGCTCAGCCTCAGATGTTCCCTGAAAACTGTCTTTCGCTCCTGCATTCCAGTCCTGCCTCCCATAGGCTCCCACAGCCCAGAACTGTCTGGGTTCCTTATCAGCACCTTTGGGGAGCAATCAGCATTTATTCAGATGTGAGTAGCCAGCATTCTGAGAGCACTGCTTCTCTTTGACCCCCACCCAATCAGCAAGCCTGCTGTGGATTTAGTTTTCCTTCCAGTGCACTCTGCTCTAAGCCATCACTCCAGCCCCTGCCTGGGCAGATGCTCTCTCTGCCCTGATTCTCCTGATCTAATTCATAGCTGGGCTGTGGGGCTCCTCCCACTCAGAGGTGTGTTACAAGCTTCTTCGAGTCTACTAGACAACATAATGTTTCTTCCTAATCTGGAGTCTGCAGTACACCACGGCTGGGTGAAGGTCCCCATGTGCTCTGCCACTTAGGGTAACATCTTACAGAGACCCTGGTATTGAGGGTAGCCAAGATAATAGTAAAAATATGAAATGAAGAAGCATCTCAGGAGTATATCTGTGTATATGTGTGTGTGTGCTTTTTTGTGTACTTGTGTATCAATATACAAATATATAGTGAAAGAGGGAGCGAAAAGAGGGCAGAGAAAATGGAGACAGAGTTTCAAAGTCTAGGGAAGCCAGGCATAGGGGTGCATGCGTAATCCCACTGGCTCAGGAGGCTGGGGCAGGAAAATTGTATGTTCAAAGCCAGCCTCAGCAACTTAGTGAGGTCTTGTCTCAAAATAAAAAATAAAAAGGACTGGGATGTAGCTTGATGGTTAAACACCCTTGGGTTCAACCTTTACTAGCAAACCAAACCAAACCAAACCAGAACCAAAAAACAAAACAAAAGTCTAGGGAAATGAGATACTGCTACATACCCATTCAATATAATCAGATTTAAAACCCATAAAGAAACTGATGGTGAGGATATGGAGCAATTGGCACCCTCATATATGGATGGATGGGAGGTAAAAACGATATGGTCATTTTGGAAGACAGTTTGACAATTTTTCAAAAGTTAAATGCACATTTATCATATGACTCAGCAATTACTTTCAGGTATTTAAAAAATATTATTATTATTATTTGTGGTACTGGAGATAAATCCAGGGATGCTCTACCTCTGAGTTATATCCATAGACCTTTTTATTTTTTATTTTGAGGCAGAGTCTCACTAAGTTGCCTAGACTGGCTTCAGATTTACCGTCCTCCTGCCTCAGACTCCTGAGTTGCTAGGATTATAGGTATGCACCACTGCACCTGGCCCTCTCAGGTCTTCACCTCCCCCCCCCCAAAAAACAAAAAAAACCCCCGGAAGCCTGTGTATACACATAGTCATGTCTAAAAATGTCCAGATCATTTTATTAAATAGAGGCCCCAAATGGAAGTCACTCAGATGTGCATCAACTGGTAACATGTGCAGATGTGTACATGCAAGGCCACTCCCCAATAAAAGGGAAGAAATGCCACTTGAATCTCAAAGTCATTATGCAAGTGACACAGTCACAAATGACTCCTGTGCTATGATATTCTAGAAAAGGCAATCTTTGGCAACGGAAATCGATCAGGCATTTGCCAGGGAGCAGAGGTCAGTGTGATGACGAACTGTGAATGGGCATGTGGGAACATTTTGGAGCTTAAGAAACATTCTAAACCTGATGTGGTGTCGGTTATAGTCTCCTACATTTACTCAAATTTACCAAACTTTGTAGCTCAAATGGGTGAATTTAATTCATGGAAATGATCCACAATAAAGCTCTTAAAAAGAGCTACTGAAACTACTGAAATTCTGAAAAATACTCTTGAGGACCCACTCTGGGAAACAACCTGTGCATGCTCAGAACTGAAAACCATACAGGGGCATGTTTGCAGCAGGAGCACAATGAATGTTTTCAGCACAGAGTGGAAGGATTATGCACCAGTCCCTGTACACTAAAAGGAACTAAAAGGTCTTTTCACCTCTGCAGAGATCCAGTCAGCCCAGGCTTACCGCTATCCTCGTCTGCCCCCTGGTGTCCAGGATGGGAAACACGGCAATCTTCATCTTGAGCCCTAAAGGGCATGGTGCCCTGTGGTTGGGCTTAAATGCACTGGGTGAAAGAGGGAACTTAGTTTCTTGGGAAAACTGGTGCCCCATGGAGGCAAGTTGGAGATATGGAGGGTATAGGGAGAGTCCCAGGGTCCATGGAGTGAGGGACACAGCCTTTCCATGACAGAGAGAAAATGCTTTGGAGGAACAAAAAGGCATATTGAACTTCATCTGGCACTTTTGATTACTGAGATAAAAGATGAGAGGGTTTCTGTTGGAGGGGCCAAAAAAGTTTAGGGACATCAATGAGGTGAGAGGGAAAGTCAATCATGTGGATGCCATAGTCAGTGGGGGATGGTCAGGAGGCTGCAGATGAAATTCTGAAAGATTCTGGATGCACAGGCCCTCAGGGAGCCAGTGACAAGAATCTCTTCTGCTACCTGTCTGGACCTCCTGGCATGTCAAGGCCTCTTCCAGGATATACCCCACAGGAAACATCTTCACAGCTGTGTTGTGATTGTGTCAGTGTGGGGTTCACAGTGTCTGCAGATCCACAGAGAATAAGAGGAAACTTCAGGACCCCACCTGGCTCTCCAGGATGCACCCAGCTGGCCCAGGCTCCAGAAGCCAATGGAAAAGCCCAGTCCTGCTTCTCATAAGTATGGGGCCTTTCACCTCCTTGGGACAGAAATAGATGGGTATGTGTGTAGATTTAAATGTTAATGATGAATGACATTTAATCTCTAGGGACAATAGAGGGGCCCACTTCAGTGGCTAAGATGTATGCCTTGAAAGTTTGTGTGCTGCAATTTATATGCTGAAAAAACAATCTCCAATATGATAAATCATTAGTATTGTGATAAATTGGGCTTACTAACTGTATAAAAGAGGCCAAGAGAGATTATTCGCCACTTCTGCTAAGTGAGGATACAGTTAGAAGGTGCCATCTAAAAACCAGAGCAAGACATCCCCAGATAACAAATCTGCTAACACCTGGATTTGAACTTGACAGCTTCCAACACAGAGAGCAATAAATTTCCACTGTTTATGAGCTACTCAGTTTATTGTGTTTATTTGTTTATATTTTGGTAGTGGTACAGTGATCAAACCCAGGACCTTGACATGTTAGGCAAACACTCTACCACTGAGTTACATCCATGGCCCTTTTTATTTTGTTTTGAGCTCGGGTCTCCCCAGGTTTCCCAGTCTGGACTTGATAATTCTCCTCCTCAGCCTTCTGAGTAGCTTGGACTATGGGTTTGTGCTACTGTGTCTGGTTAGATTATTGTATATTTGTAACAGCAGCCTGATGGACTAAGACACTGGAGCTTCTGATATATAGGTTTTCTCTTAGGCTTTCTGAGATATGAGAACATGGGGGACTTGCTGAGAGGTGGGCAAGGGTTTCTGAAACCTAGGTCAGCACCACTTCGTAAAACATCTCTCTCAAAGTGGGAGGGTATGGAAACTTGCAGGAGAGGACAGAGAGGGTACAAAGAAAGAGAGGGGAGTAGGGAGGAAGGAACTCAAGCTCAGTGGGGGTGGAGGAAGGTGGGCATCCACTGGGCTTACCCGTCCACAGCTTCCTGGGGAGATTTACTGAGTGTGTCTAACGAGAGAGGACTCATGGCAGCCTGGGCAATGAACATCATGAGGTGAATTCCTCGTTAGTGTTGGCTGAATGGATGAATGAAGAGTGGATGAATGGCTACATGAATGAGGGGGTCAGCCCTGGCTCCTGGGTGGGCATGTATGGGCACTAAAGGCAGATCCCATTTGCACATAGCCCTTCCCTCCCTCCCTGAACAGGGAGCTAGAGCTCTGTGTGCTTCACCTTATCTCCCTTTAGCTCCTGGATCTTCTGAGGCAGGGTCTTGGTCCAGAACTGCAGCCTGTGTGCCTTCAGGGCCTGGCCCACAGCAGGCTGGATGTCCAGCTGCAGGTACTGCTGGTCCTGGTCGAACAGTGGCCAGTGGGGTAGGCCCTCTCCGTTGGGGTTCCTGTGCACATGCCCTCCCAGCAGGGAAGGATGAGGGTCAGTCTGAGCTCTGTTGATCTCAGACCTGACCTCCCATCCCTGTTTAGGACTGGCCAGGCATCCAGGCAGGCCAGGGCTTTGAGAATGGGTAAAGTTTTCCTGATGTAAGAAAGTAATGGTCTCTCACTAGTGTTGTTCTCCACAGGGCAGGGCAACCTGGTCTGTTTGGCCGTTCCTTGTGAGAGGCTGGCTCTTATGGTAACCCAGCACTATGGCTCCTCTCCCGGTCACCATGAGAAGAGAACAGTGACCTGCACCCACAAAGCAACCTCTTTCAGAGCAGGCCTTCATGTTGGAGAGGGAGCTAGGATGTGGTTAAGGCCACATGTGTGTTAATGAGGTCACCTCAGACAAGGGGAACAGTGGAGGACCCGTGCCCCACTGGGAGGCTGAGGTGTGCAGGTGTCCTCACCCATTTCGAGCAAAGTTGGCCCAGTACTTCATCATCCTTCTGCTCAGCAACTCTTCCTCCTCAGTGAGCTCAACTGTGGGAGGAGGAAGGCAAGGGTCCAGGTCCTGGCCAACCCTGTCCACTCCTGTGCCACATTTACAACCCCAGCCATAGCCTGGATTGATCCAAGGCCTGGATCCCTTCCATTATAGTTGGATCTGAAGTGTCCCCCAAGGCTCATCTGTTGAAGGCTTGACCCCCAGCTGGTTGCACTGTTGGGAGGTGCTGTAAAAGCTATGGATGTGACCTAGTTGAAGAGGTGGGTCACTGGGGGCATGCCTCTAAAGGTATATTTTGTTCCTGGTGCCTGTATGTATTTCATTCTTTCTCCTCCTGTCATGATGTGGGCAGCTCTGTTCTACTACTAACTCCCTGACATGATGTCCTGTCTCTCCACAGACCCAGAATCAATGGAATCAAGTGACCATGAACTGAAACCATTGAAATTGTGAGCCAAAATAAAATCTTTCTCCTTTAAGTTGAGTATCTCAGGTATTTCATCATAGAAGGCTTGACTAATACATCTTCCCTACCCCAATAGCCCTGGGGGATAGCCCCTCCCCTTGTCCAACTTGCCCTTACTCATTTCAGCCTCTAGCTGACTTGATCCTGGGCCATCTGGATCCAGAGGGTCCCTTTTTCCTTCTAAAACTGTGAGGTCATCTAAGAAACAAATATGCCATTTAAGTACCTTCCTCTGTACCCACTATGGACACCATGGTTGGGGTGGGGCAGGTTGAGGGAGCACAGGCTGGAGTGGTGGGGCTCAGATTCTAATTTAGGGACATCTTTTGAGCTGTGAGATGGTGAACACCTGATCCTCTTTCTGAGCCTTAGTTTCCTTGTGTGGACCCCACTGGTACACATTTCCTGGAGAACAAAGACTCACCTTGCTTGCCCCAGAAAAAGGATCTGAAGATAAAGAGAATCTCATCACCATGGTCGGCCTTCACATGGGGTGGCTTGATGTCCTTAAAAAAGTTAGGCCGATGCTGGAACTCGTAGAAGTAGACAGGGGCATGGGAACCTGGGGAATGGGGGTGGTCAGGAGGTGATAAGGTGATCCCTTACCTGGAACTCCCTTCTGAGTCACCCTTGATGACAAAATACATAGGTCCAAAGCTGACTTTAACCTGGACAGTGAAATGGGGAATCCCAAGGTGGAGTTGAAGCCATCAAAGGGCCTTCAATAAGTCATGGCCTTGGACTTTCTAGCTGTGTGATTTTGAGCAAGTCACTAACTCAGGTTCCTTGCCTATAAAATAGGGGTGTTTTCTGTCACACTATCCCTCAGGATTTACTGAGATGAGGGCTATCAAGTGCTTGGCATCAGGGGCCTGATAAAGACTAGTTCAGGACCTAGACATCACAATCTTCCTGTTCCCCAGACACCAGAGCTCTGAGCTGCCCTAGGCCATCAGGAGTCAGGTAAAGATATACTCACTCTGAAAATGTGCTACTTGGAGTGCAGGGATCACAAACATTAAGTCCTCCATCATTTCCTGGAACTGGCCTTGAAGAGTATCTGGGTCTTCATTGTCCCCCATATACTCCTCCATCAACAGGTCACCAAATTCAGCAGGCAACATCTAGCCCAGAGGGATCGGGGAGAGTCCTGTTAGGCAGGCACTGAGGAAGGGACACAGCAGCTTAAGGGTGGAGAGATTGGATCTGGGATGGGTCAGGGCATAAGGCAAATCTGTCAAGCTGTTGGGTTATCCCACTCACAAATGCACCCAGAGATCAACCTTTGTTGCCGGAAGTTGCCTCATGGGAAGGATATCTGGGGGTATCCTCTCAATATTTTTGGTACTGGTGATTGAATGCTTTACCACTGAACTACATCCCCAGCCTTTCTTATTTTTTTATTTTGAGGTAGGGTCTTGCCAAGTTGCTGAAGGCTGGCCTTGAACTTGGAGTCCTCCTGCTTCAGTTTCCTGAGTCACTGGGATTACAGGGATACTACACTTTGATCAGCACTCTCCATTTTTTTTTTTTTTTTTTGCAGGACCCTGGGAGTCTCACCATCTGTGCTGCTCTTCTCTGCAGAGCAGCCTGCACAGTCCTTCTGTCTATTTTCTTCTGGGGGTGAGCGGTGCCCATGCTCTGGGTGGAAAGGGGAGGGTGTGCATTATAGTTCAGATTGACTTAGAACTTTAGGATGTGTTCCCCAAACACCTAGAAACTTGGAGTTAGGTCTCACCGAGGGAATGACCCAGCCATATTCATCATTGTTGACCCCAATGATGCTGGGGACAGGTTGAAAATCAGCAGAAGTCAGAAGCTCCTGGGGGTGCCTGGGCAGGAAGGCCCCATCTACCACACCGGGAATGATCTTGAAGGCCTGAAGGGGGCATTCAAAGTCATGAAGCACAGTCAGGACCTAGAAAACTTCTGATGTCTTCTAAGTGCTTTTCGCTCCTGTCTGGCCAGGATACTCATAACTGCCCCCAGAAATCCTATTCCTGGTTTACTACATCCAGGCCTCATTTCCAGAATACCTGGAAATAACTGTTGGGTGAAGTAACTGTTCCAGGGAGTTGGAAAGGCACCCAAATCATTATGCCCCATAGCTATCATCCCTTCTTCTTCCACACCCATGCTCATTTAGCCTGACCTTGGTAATAGCCAGCATTTCCTCTTCACTCTTGCCTCGAAGGCAGCTTACCAGGGCCTCTGACTCTACCTGCCCACAGTCAGACAGGTTGGCCACCATCTGTAAAGGCACCAAAAAAGGGCTGGATCATCCCTTCAGGCAAGGAGTGGGAATGTTGCCCAAGGTCTCAGCTGGGTGCAGGCACCACCAATATTTCAAAGGGTAGGGAGAGTGGATTGGTGCAGGTGTGAAATTATTCTACCCTCCCTGAACCTCAGGTGTCAGCCAGAGGAGCCATCACACCTGCTCACATGGTTCAGGGTTCAGCTTTACAGATCATAGAACGTATTCAACCACTGTGAGGTAGAGGTCTGTGGATTCTGACCCTTGAACCCCTTGCAAACCCTGGATAGGTAGCACTTCCCAAGGTTCCTCAACTGTTGTCTTCAGTGAAGAAAGAGGAGCAGTGGCTCTGAAGGTGAGGGATGAGGCAGTGGGTCTGGGCTTTGGTGGTTGAGGGCACTCACTGTGGAAACTGCTTCAGATGAGCTGGCAATGAGGCTGGGCAGCAGGGCCACCCCACTCTCCATGATGGCACCATGAAAGAGTCCTTGGGACATTGGAGACACCACATGTGAGGACACACTAGTGCCACCTGCAGACTCGCCAAAAATGGTGACCTTATCAGGGTTGCCTCCAAAGTGGGCAATGTTCTGCTGGACCCAATGTAGGGCAGCCACTTGGTCCAGGTAACCCCAGTTGCCAGTGGCATGCTGGTCTCCAGTGCTGAGAAATGCAAAGATGATGATCACTGGATGGTCCTCTATCTACTCAGCCTCCATTGACCAATCCAGACCCAAGCTCACCTGAAGAAGCCCAGAACACCTAGGCGGTACTGGATAATGACCACCACCACATCCTCAGTGGCTGCCAGAATAGAACCATCGTACAGGGATGCCATGCCTATAACTAGTGCACCACCATGGATCCATACCATCACCTTGGAAATCAAGAGATATACCACATGACTCCCACCCAGCTCAAACCCCTCCTGGGCTGCTTTATAGATTAAACACTGCTTTGACTTGTGCAGCTACCCACACAGACAAAACTCTAGCAGACCTCATGACCTGGGCCATGGGCCAGTGACTCAAGTTTAATCAGGAAGACCGAGTCTCCCATTGGTACATGGTACATCCCATTTACCAAAGCCTGGATCTATTACATCCTGAATCTTCTGCAAATTGGAAAGAAAAGGGATGTCTACTTAGAATTTCCAAGAAACATTAATCAAAATTATTCTCCACAAGAGCTCAAAGACAATCCATTGCTGTCATTTTTTTTTTTTTGTGACCTTAGTGTAGTCCTTGTACTAAGGGGGTATCCTGGGAACAACTTGGTTGAATGAGAATGGTGTCCATTCAGTGGCCATGGTCTCTGACCTCTGGGAGTAGCCAGGGCCCTTTGAACACAAGCTTAAGTCAAGGCCCACTGGCATAAGAGGCCTTCTTGGATCTGACAGTAAGAGGTTTCTCCTCATTGTTCATACTGCAGTAGGACCCAAGCTGATCTTGTTCCTTCTAACCTTGTAGAACAAATGTACTCCCACTCCCCTGTCAATCACATCCTGACACTCACAGGAAGGTTAGAGCCCTCATGGGCATGAGCAGGCATGTAGATGTTGAGATACAGACAGTCTTCTGACATGGGGATGGAAGGCAGGGTCAGATTCAACAGCTTCAGGGACTGTGTGTTCATTGCTTTGGCATCCTGCAGACACCTGGTGATCAACCACGGTAGACAGTCAACCCAGCATGTGAACAGTGGTCAAAAGCAGACTTGGGTTCAGGTTTCTTCCAAGAAACCCCCTCAGGGTCCCTGTTACACCTGATGTCCTGTTCATACTTGATTTTTGCTCTAAAGCCCCTTCCCATTGAGTTCAAGGCCTCTGGCTCGGGGTAAGCCGGGATGGAGTCCAGACCTCCAGGGAGGCTTCAAGGTTGTTAAGCACTTGCGTCCAACTCCTGAGGCTGGGCAATCATGACTCTAGGGGACTGTCTGGGAAACACTGGCTACCTGTGTTAACATTCACCACTTATCCCTGTCCCCATTCAGGTCTGGAACAGTATAGATGTCCCCAAATGGGTGGTGCCAGAATGGATGGAGTTTAGTTTCCCATAGAACATAGTAGGACAACCCACAGACCAAGTCTAGACTCTCAGGGAACCACAGAGTCTTCAGGTGTAAGCACATGCATCTATTACTTGGCCACTGGCACCTGGCCCTGTGGGCTGGCATAGAGAATGCAGGGGGCAGATCCCAAAGGAGCCACTGCTGCTTCCCTCTTCAGGATTCTAGAGTATGTACTGCCGGAGTCAGGGTATTTTATAGGTTCTTAGAGCCAATCTGACCCTCTCCCAGACACATGTACGTACCCTGGTTGCAGAGAACATCTGGCATAACATGAGCTGGGACAAATTATCTCCGCAACTAATGTTCTCTGGGTGCCAAGGCCAAAGAGAGGAGCCTAGGGAAGTTAGCAACTTCAACCCTCTGAGCCTTAGCACTCTCACTGGAAGAATGCATGTGAGAATCATCCCAATGCAGAGGAAAATTGCCTGGGCAGTGTAGATGAAGGAGCCCAGGGCTAGGAGTACCCACCCCCACCCAGCCCTGAGGTTTCCCAGACCCCTGGAGAACTTACATGGCTGGGTGGGAGGTTCCATCCCTCACACCACTCCAAGGTTCAGGGGGCTCAGGGGCTGCAAAGCGCAGTGGTCCTACAGGTGGCTTGGCAAAGGGAATTCCCAGGAAGGTGTGGACCCCCGCATTGAAGCCCTTCACATGGACGAGGCTGCCTCTCACCTGCCCGGTGTGGATGGTCCGGATGGGGCTGACTGAGTCCTGGCCTGTGGGCAGAGAGATGCACTTTAGACTTTGGTCTGCTTAATTAGCTGCTGGCCTATAGTACTGTGACCTGGTTGGCCCTCCTTAGCTCCATCTTGTGGAGGGACTCTGATCTGCAAACAATGGCTTCACAAACCTTCTACCTGTCCCACTGTGACCCTCCACAATTGCCTCCTGATTCTATTCTGATGACATGGCCAGAATTAGTTTATCCATAGACACAGAGATCAGACTGAGGGTATGTAGGGTAGGATTAGGTTCACATTGAGGGAAAGAGGTGAACTCTGAGTGTAAACTAAAAACCACTTATGTGTGTCATTGAATGGATAGAATGTATGGTGCAGTAATTATTTTTCAAAGTTGGTATTAAAATCTACCTCTTTGCAAATTATAAAACTTATTACCATTCTAATAAATTAGAACATTTGAGTAGATATTTAATTATGATGAAAACTTAAACTGTTGTGGAAATACCTTTATCTATCTACCTATCTCTGTGTATATCCATATACATATTTGTATCAATCTTCCGCTCTCTCTTTTTTTTTTTTCAGTAGGAACTCATGAGAAATTTACCCATGATGTGATAGCTGGGGTTGCTTTCAAACAATGGTGCAAAGGACAGAGTGCATTTCAGATAATCTAGGTTGTGCCAATCCTGATACTTGTTGAAAGTGGCTGATGGACACATTGGGTTCATTAACTTTCCTCTCTGGCTCATATGAGGCTCGTCCCTCTGTGCTGTGTAGCTTTTGTGCAACCACATCTTGCTCTGTGCCTTAGGGTGCAGGGAGGTGTTCAGTAAGGCCACTGTCCCCCTGATGTTGTTGCCACCTGAAGTGGCTCCTACCTCTCTTGCAACTTCCCTTCACAGTCTCACCTTTTGCCTCTGCAGAAACTGACAGATCTGAGCCAGGTTCCATTAGAAAAAAACAAAGACAAGAACAGCCTCAGGGATCTCCTGCTGCCCTGCCCAGGGTGGATCCTAATGCATCATCAGTATGTGTCAACTGCTGTGGTTGAGGCTAGGCATGGCAGGCTCCAGAGAGGACAATCTAGTAATGTCTTTCTTGTATGGTTTGTATATGGTTTGTTCACCAGTGATTCATGTGCTGGAAGTTTGGTTCCCAGTGTGGCAGCATTGAGGAAGTGGGACTATAAAGAGGTGGGGTGTAAAAGAAGATGATTGGATCATGATAAGTGTTTTTGGAGTGGGTTAGATATCACAGGAGTGCTTTAGTTCTCTGTAAAATGAAAATGGATTGTTCTAACAGAGCAGCCTGGCCATTCTCCAGTCTCTTGCTTTGCTCCTGCCATATGATCATCTCATAAACTCTCCTGCTATATCATGTCTTTGCCGTTTTATGACATAGCTTCAAGGCTCTCTCCAGAGGTAGATCAGGGCCAGGCAAAGTGATGCACTCCAGTAACACCAGAGACTTGGGAGGTTGAGACCGGAGTTTTGTGCGTTTGAGACCAGGCTCAGTAACTTGGCATGAGCCTGTGTCAAAGTGAAAAGCAAAAAGGGCTAGGGATGTTGCTAGGTGGCAGATCATCCTTGGGTGATGTTGTGTCAACCACAACAACAGACCAAAAACAAAAACAGAGGCAGACCAGAGAGGGCCACCGGATCTTGATTTTCAGTATCTAAAACTGTGTGCAAAATAACTATTTTATTTATAATTACCTTCTGTTGGCTATTTTGTTATAGCAACACAAAGCAGACTGAGACAGAAAATTACTACCAAGAGTGGGATTGTTACTAAAACAATACCTGAAACTGTGGAAGTGGCTTTGGAACTAGTTAACAGCCAGAGGTTGGAGGAGTTTGGAGGAGCAGTCAAGAAAAGTTTTGTGTTGCTGGGTGCGATGGTGCACAGTTGTAATATCAGCAGTTCAGGAGGCCCAGGCAGGAGAATTGCAAGTTCAAAGCCAGCTTCAGAATCAGCAACTTAGTGAAGCCCTAAACAACTTAGTAAAATGCTATATCAAAATAAAAAAATAAAAAGGACTGGAGATATGGCTCAGTGGTTAAGTGCCCCTGGAGTTATACTCCCTGTACAAAAAAAGAAGAAGGAGAAGAGGAAAAACGAGGAAGAGGAGGAAGAGGAGAAAGAGAAGTCTTATACTGCTGTAAATGGAGAATTATCAGTAATCCTGTGAGAGTTCAGTCAACAAAGAGACTAGGAAGGAGCTAGAACCTCATAGAGATTGGTTAAGTGGTCATATTCAGAATGCTGATAGCAATGTGCTTAGTAAATGCAATCCTAAGGAGGATTCAGAAGGAAGTGGGAACCACAAGTCGGAAATTAGAAGAAAGGCTACATTTGATCACTGCAAACACTTGGCTACATTGTATTCATGCATAAAGATGTTATAGAAGGGCAAATATAACATTGATGACCTAGAATATTCAGAGAATAACATTTCTTTTCTTTTTTCTTTTAAAAACATTTTTTTTTTTAGTTGTAGACACACACAATACCTTTATTTTATTTATTTTTATGTGGTGCTAAGGATTGAACCTGGGGCCTCACACGTTCCAGGCAAGCACTTTACCACTGAGCTACAACCACAGCCCCTCAGAGAACAACATTTCTAAGCAAAATATAGAAGGAACTATGTGGTTATTTTTGGTCATTTTAAGTGAGATTTGCAATGATAGTTGGCAAAGGAAAGCATACCTTAAAACATTGGAAATTTCATATCTGCTTACCTAAAGAGCAAAATGGGAGATTGGGTGAGAATATAGAGGATGCAAAAGAGATAACTGGGTGGGAAGGAGCCAGGCTTTCTCTGCTTCAAAATCATGGGAGAGAAAGCCTGAGGCTATCACAATCTTCCAGGGTGCCCTTGCATCAAGAGCCCCAAAGACCATGGAAGGAGCCCCAGCATTGTCTCAGGATTCTGCTCCTTGTTTTCTAGCAAAATGCTCTGGGTCTGTCCAACCATGGTTCAAGAAAGCCCAGACATGACTCCTGATGCCACTCCAAAGGGAGCAAGCAACAGACCTTGGTGATGCCCAAGTGGAGCTATTTTGCAGGTGCAGAGAATCCAAGGGCTCTGCTGTCACAACAGCTTCCCCTGGGTTTCAAAGGAAAGTTCTGGAGGCCCTGCTGTTGGAGTGGAGTCACTGCAAAGATTCTTCACCAGAATGCCTAGTGAGGCCATGAGAGTGGGACCACTGCTCTTGAGACCTCAGAATGTAGAGCCACTGGCAGTGTCAGTGCCAGCCTAGGAAAGCCACATGCCATGGCATGCAGCCCAGGAGAGTAGCCATGTGGGCTGCAACCAGCATTACCCCAGGGGTGGGGCTGCCAAGGCCCTGGGGACCAATACACTGCCCTGTGTCTAGAAGGCTGGACTTGGAGTTTGGAGATCTAGTGTCTTCTTTGGTTGTTTTCAGACTTGCTGGGGGTCTGGGAGCCCTTTCTACTTGCTATTCTTCCTTTTTGCCACCAGACTATCTGCCCTGTGCCTGTTTCAAGGCTGTATCCTGAAACCATGTAACTTGTTGGAAGTCATTTCCCTTGAATTTCAGATGGGACTTGGGACTTTGCACTTTGGAGTCATGCTGGCAAGGTTTCAGCCTTTGAGGACTATAGGCATGGAATGACTGCATTTTGCATTGAAAGAAGGATGTGAACCTTGGAGGGCAGGGGCAGAATGGTATGGTTTGGATATGGTTTGTCCCCCAAAGCTTGCTATCATGGATGACAGAACACCAGTGGGGTGGTACCTTTCAGAAGTAGGACCTAGTGATTGGCTCAGGACTGCCCTGTGGAGGGATTAAAGCTAGTTTTTCACAGTGGATTAGATCTCACAGGAGTGGGTTAATTCCTTTGAGGTGACTGTGAGTTTTTAATAAAAGAACAAGTTTGCCTCTTCCCTGTGTATTGCTTCTGCTCTCATCATGTGATCTCTCTCCCACAAAGTCCTATGATGTCATGCCATTGCCATGTTATGACATACCTGAGAGTCCCTTACCAAGACCTACCAGAGAGGGTCACCTGATCAGAGATTTTCAGGCTCTAAAACTGTGAGCTAAATAAATCTATTTCCTTTATACATCATCCAATGTCAGGTCAATTATATTGTTTTAGCAAACCAAATCGAACTAAGATATGTTCCAAGTCAAAAGGCACACTCCTCACGCACCGCATGTCTGTAATCCCAGCGACTCAGGAGGCTGAGGCCAGCCTCAGCAAATTAGCAAGGCCCTAAGCAACTTAGTGAGATGCTGTATCAAAATACAATGAAAAGGGCTGGGGGACATGACTCAGTGGCAAAGCAACTCTAGGTTTCCTTCAGTACCAAAAATGGGGCATGGGTGGTACACACCTCTTCCCAGTAACATGTTGCCTACACAGAATTCCTTACTGGGGGAAATTTCTTTTCATGTAATGTACACAGACAGCAGTCTCAGATGCCTCAGGTTGGTGTTGTAACAGCAATGGACAAAGTCTGCTAAAATGTCCCTGATCAGAGACTTGTTAAGTCAGCAGCACATCATCCTTTCCACTTGATGGTGGAGGAAGCTGCACCATTTAAGAGTGTGAGGTGACTCCTGTGTTAGGAAGGGGAAAGCATGGTGCTCCAGAGGGTGAGTTGTGGTCATGTAGATGGAAACCAGGCATAAGAATAAAATCTCTCTCACTACTTCTCTCTCTCTCTCTCTCACACGCACACATAAACACACACACACACACACACACACACACACACGTAAAGTCCTGGGCATTGTGTGTAAGACCCTGAGGCCTTGATGGTTCCTGTGAAGGAGCCAGGACTGGTGGGGATAGAAGAGGGTGGAACCCAAATCTGTGCTTGTAACTTGTTAATGATTATTTCTGATGGGTGAAGCCAAGACAATATTTATAATGGCAGCCATCAGTGAGATTGGGCAGCTCTCCTTGTGTAGAAAGTCCTAGTGACTTTTGAGAGGAGCCTGGTCAACAGAGGAAAGTGGGAAAGACCCTTTGAGAGTACGCCATGGGGGAGAGGTGAGTGTGGACTCCTCCTGGGCAGAGTGGGGAGGAGTAGCAGAACATAAGGGGGGCCCCACAGTAGAAGGCTTTAATGGAGGGTATCAAGGGCCCAGGACAGCCCAGGCATCCTGCCAAACTTGCCTAACTTCTGATTAGGGCCTGGGTGCTGCCTGTAGGCTCAGAGCCCCTTCACCTTTGCCCTAATGGCCAAGCCATACCCTAGATCAGGTGCATAAGATGAGGGGAATCCAGTGACATCCCAGATCCCCTTTAGGACACAGTGCCTGAGGCCTTCTGTATTTCCCCTAAGACAAGTAACCTTTCTTGGAACCCCTTTGAGAGGGCCAGCTCACCCCTCTGGCCAAAGGCATGACCTAGAGCCAAATGGCAGCAGGTAGGTGTTCCTAAGCGGCTGTTTTTCCCATTGGCAGCTGGAGCTCCAGCACAGCCCAGCACTCAGTGTGTCCTGAATGCCCTGTCCAGAGACAGGGAAGGTGGCTCTGCTCTTCTGGGTTCCTCAGTCTCCCCTCATACCCTACCTTCTCCTTGGTGTTGGTGACATCAGGCTGACTGACCCTGTCTGCACTTCAGGGGAGCCACCCTGGGCATTTTGGGGAGCCCAGGGTGGCTGCACATTTTTCTCTGTCCTGTCCTCTATCATTTCCACCAGCTCCCCCCTCTCTGGTGCCTACCCTCCTGCAGCCTCGGTCTTTTCCTCTACACCATTTGGCTGATGGGAACACAGAGTCTGACATCCCAAACCCCTATGTGAGCCTTACCCTGGCCTTGGAGGAGGAGCAGCAGGACCCCACAGGCCACGATGCCCAGCTGCCCATGAAGTCTGTGCAGCCACATGGTCAGCTCCCAGGGCTGTTTCTGTGCTGCTGTGGTTGCTCTGCTTCAGAGGTCAGCACAGAGCAGGAACTGGGCCCAAATGGAGTTTGGACCCGGCAGGGAGGAGGCAGAGCAATGAGTGGTGTCCTGCAAGCTAGGCACTGTGGGAGAGGCATGCAGAACCTGCAGTGGATACCAGGCTGGACAGGGCTGCACTCCTCTGTTAGCTCCAAGTGCTGCACAGCCCCTGCAGCTGCTCTGAGATCCCAGGAACCCACTCCTCACCCCTGGAGTTATTAATTTACGGTCCTAGCAGCCACTGGCTCTTTTAGGCTACTGTTTTTTTTTTTTTTTTTTTTTTTTTTTTTTTTT
>NW_026000222.1:17518149-17519726 GCF_001458135.2 Marmota marmota marmota
ACCAAAAGACCTGACAAGTACAACATAGAAAAGGAAAAGTTCATTTGGGGCTCATGGTTTCAGAGGGCTCAGTCCATAGAGAGCAGGTCCATTGCTTAAGTCTCAAGGAGAGGCTGAATATCATGGTGGAAGGGTGTAATGGAGGAGAGCTGCTCAAGACATATCAAGACATACCAGGAAGCAGAGAGAGTGAGCTCCACTCAACAAAGACAAAATTCATACCCCAAGGCATGCCCCAGTGACCCACCTCCTCCAGCTCCACCCTCCATGGCTACAGTTACCATCCAGTGAACCCTCATCAGGGGATTAATCAATGATTGGGTTAAGGTCTCATAACCCAATCATGTCACCTCTAAACTTTCTAGTATTGTCTCACATATGAGCTTTGGGGTCACCTCCTCTCTAAACCATAACACTGGCCCATGAGGGTGTTGGGGTGGAGAGGAGGGAGCAGTGGGCTGTAATGGAGGTGCCAGGAGGGCTTCTCTGAGGGGACACAAAATGAAGATCCCCACAGGTGAGAAATGATGACCTTGGGGGATGAAGGGGACTGCCTGAGCAAACTGGGCAGTGTGACTGTGCCCGTGGTACTGGGAAGTCCTTCTTCCTCTCAGCATTCATAGTTTCCTGAGTTCCCTCCAAGGTCCTTGTAGTTCTGGTCTGAGGGTCTGTGTAAACCCTAATTGGTCCTGGCTGCTCTGTTGAAATACACTGGTGACTGCAACTGTGACACTTCTTAAGAACCCACCCCTTCCACTTGGTCTCCCCCTACCCTGTGGCTTCCCCTGAGGACAGCTTCCTCTGAGGTTGAGTTTACTGTTATTTATGCACCTGATAAATGCTCTGAGGACTTTCTAGTTCTAGCACTGTGGACCTGTAGGGCTCTCTTGGGCATCTGGGGCCGCTGGGGAGACAGGCCCATAACCAGGAGTTGTCAAATCTTCTCGAATCCTGCAAGGACATAGGGAGTACAGCAGGAGACAGGAGTGCCTGCTCTGCCTGACTTCCTGGAGGAAGGGGTGTGGGCTCCACCTCAGATGACCTTCAGTACCTTCTCCTAACAGGCCTTGGTTTCTTCATTCTAGCTTGGGTTCATTCCTACATGCCAGGATAGCAAGTATCCTTTACTGTGTCTTTCTAGGAGTGATAATATTCCCATGTAGCTGTGTCCTGGGCTTTTCCTTGTCTTGATTCAAAGTTTTCCGTCCAATGCACTGTGGTCCAAGCCACGGTCCCAGCTCCCATCCAGGCAGATGCTCTCTCTGTATTCTCCTGACCTAGTTCATAGCTGGTGCTGTGGAGGTTGAGATATTCCCAGCTCCTCTTGGTTCATAGTCATATTATAAGCTCCTTTTATGTCAACTGGACAAAACAGTGCTCCTTCCTAACCTGGAAGTTGCTGTCTACCTCTTGGTGAAGGTCCCCAAGCTAACAGTAAAACTGTGGAATGAAGAAGAGTCTTCAGA
The DNA here is from genome assembly GCF_001458135.2 of Marmota marmota marmota. Lineage (NCBI taxonomy): Eukaryota > Metazoa > Chordata > Mammalia > Rodentia > Sciuridae > Marmota > Marmota marmota. The sequence goes on from NW_026000222.1 coordinate 17,519,616, forward strand.
GAATTAGGGCATGTGGGGGTAGTGGTGGAAAATTTACATACATATATAATAATATATATATATATATATATATATATATATATATATATATATATATATATATATATATAT
>NW_026000222.1:17520927-17570161 GCF_001458135.2 Marmota marmota marmota
GGCATGTTTGCAGCAGGAGCACAATGAATGTTTTCAGCACAGAGTGGAAGGATTATGCATCAGTCCCTATACACTAAAAGGAACTAAAAGGTCTTTTCACCTCTGCAGAGATCCAGTCACCCAGGCTTACCGCTATCCTCGTCTGCCCTCTAGTGTCCAAGATGGGCAACATGGCAATTTTCATCTTCCACCCTAAAGGCCTTGGTGCCCTGTGGTTGGCCTTAAAAGCACTGGGTGAAAGAGGGGACTTTCTTTCCTGGGAAAACTGGTGCCCCATGGAGGCAAGTTGGTGAGAGGCAGGATATAGGGGGAGTCCCAAGGTCCATGGAGTGAGGGACACAGCCTTTCCATGACACAGAGAAAATGCTTTGGAGGAACAAAAGGGCATATTGAGCTTCATTTGGCACTTTTGATTACTGAGATAAAAGATGAGAGGGTTTCTATTGGAGGGGTCAGAAAAGTTTAGGGACAACAATGAGGTGAGAGGGAAAGTCAACACATGGATGCCATAGTGAGTGGGGGATGGTCAGGAGGCTGCAGAGGGAATTCTGAAAGATTTTGGATGGAGAGGTCCTCAGGGACCCAGGGACAAGAATCTCTTCTGCTTTGTGTCTGGACCTCCTGACATGTCAAGACCTCTTCCTGGACACACCCCACAGAGAAACATCTTCACAGCTGTGTTGTGATTGTGTCAGTGTGGGGCTCACAGTGTCTGCAGAGCCACAGAGAATAAGAGGCAACTTCAGGAGACAGGACCCTGAGGACCCCACCTGGCTCTCCAGGATGCACCCAGCTGGCCCAGGCTCCAGAAGTCAATGGAAAAGCCCAATCCTGCTTTTCATAAGTATGGGGCCTGTCACCTCCTTGGGACAGAAATAGATGAGTATGTCCATAGATTGAAATGTTAATAATGGATGACATTTAATCTCCAGGTGGGCTCAGGGATATGGAACTTTGGTTTTGTTTGTAGCCTGGGTGTGTTAGATGTGGGAATCTAAGTGTTTAGCCTGAAAGTTTGTGTGCTGCACATTCATACATTGAAAGCGGGTCTCCATGGGCTGGGAATAGTTTGCCTAGCACACTCTAAACTCTAGTGCATTCAGTTCTAATGCACTAAGCTCAATCCACAACACACACACACACACACACACAATGCATAACTAATAAAATCAGTCTACTACTACCTGGGCTTTGATTGAAAAGAAAGAAAGCAAACCAGTCTGAAAGTGATGAATCACTGGGAGTGGACTGGGTTTAGGACTGTAAAATGGTTTCAAGAGAACTTGTTTGCCCCTTCTGCCAGGTGAGGACATAGTGGGAAGGTGCCATCTGGAAACCAAAGCAAGACCTCCCCAAACAACAAATCTGCTAACACTTGATTCTGGACTTGTCACCTTCAACACAGAAGACAACACATTTGCATTGTTTATGAGCTACCCAGTTTATTGAGTTTATTTGTTTATATTTTGGTGGTAGCACTGTGATCAAACGCAGGACCTTGTGCATGCTTGGAAAGTACTCTACCACTGAGCTGCTCTGCTAGGACTTGTTGTTTTATTTTGAGCTCAGGTTTCCTCAAGTGGCCAGCCTAGACTGAATACGTAATTCTTCTCCCTCAGCCTCCTGAATGGCTTGGGTTATGGCCATGTACCACCGTGCCTCACTAGATTATTATTGTAGTTGTTGTTGTTGTTGCTGTTGCTGTTGTTGTTACAGCAGCCTGATGGAGTAAAACAGTGGGGCTTGTGGTGTACAGGTTTTCTATAGAGGTCCCACCGGTATGAGAACATGGGGTACTTGGAGATAGATGGGCAAGGGGTTCAGAAAAGTACCAGCTCTGCTTCCTCAAACTTCTTTGTCAGCATGGGAGGGTGTGGCAACTGGGAGGAGGGAATAGAAGGGGTTGTAGGGAAAGAGAGGGGAGGAAGGAAGCGAGGGACTCAGGCAAAGTGGGGTGAGGAGGAAGGTGGGCATGCATTGGGAATTACTGAGTGTGTCTAACAAGAGAGGACCCATGGAGGAGTGTAAGGACGAATAGCTATGTGAATGATTCGGTCAACGCTGGTTCTTGGGTGGGCATGTGTGGGCACCACAGGAAGACCTCATCACACCTAGCACACCCCTCTCTCCCTGACAAGGGAGCTAGAACTCTCTGTGCTTGTCCACTGCTCCCTTTAGCTCTTGGATCTTCTGAGGCAGGGTCTTGGTCCAGAACTGCAGCCTGTGTGCCTTCAGGGCCTGGCCCACAGCAGGCTGGATGTCTAGCTGCAGGTACTGCTGGTCCTTGTCCAACAGTGGCCAGTGGGGTAGGCCCTCTCCGTTGGGGTTCCTGTGCACATGCCCTCCCAGCAGGGAAGGATGAGGGTCAGTCTGAGCTCTGTTGAACTCAGACCTGACCTCCCAGCCCAATTATGGACAGGGCAGCCAGCCAGGCAGACTGGGGTGTTGAGACTGGGGAGAGGTGTCCTGATGTAGGAAAGCAATGACCTCTCACTACTGTCATTCCACACAGGGCAGAGTAATATGGCCTGTGTTGCCCTTCCCTGTGAGAGGCTGGCTTTCATGGTAGCCCAGCACTATGGCTCACCCTCTGGACCACTATGTGAAGAGACCAGTAACTTGCACCTACAAAGCACCCTCTTTTAGTGTGGGTCTTCTGGTTGGGGAGGGAGCTAGGATGTGATTAAGGACACACATTTGCTAATGGGGTCACCTCAGACAAGGGGAGCTAGAGGGCCCGTGTCCCCTGGGAGGCTGAGATGTGCAGGTGTCCTCACCCATTTCGAGCAAAGTTGGCCCAGTACTTCATCATCCTTCTGTTCAGCAGCTCCTCCTCCTTAGTGAGCTCACCTGTGGGAGGAGGAAGGCAAGGGTCCAGGTTCTGGCCAACCTCATCCAGCTGTCCATTCCTGTGCCACACTCAACACCCCTCCCCAGTCTTGTGTCCCTTCCCTATCACAACAGTCCTAGGGCCAGGCCCTCTGCTTGCCCAACCTGCCTTTACTACTCCCAGCCTTTAACTGAATCAACACTGGGCTCATCCTTGGCCTAGCAGTTTCCTTTTTTTTGGACACTGTGAAGTCATTTAAGAAATGATTATGCCTTTAATCACCACCCTCTTTTCCTATACTAGACACCATGGTTGGGGTGGGAACAGGGGGAAGGAGCATAGATTGGAGTGGGAAAGGTCTAACCCTGGAAAACCTGTTGAGTTGTAAGATGGTAGACACTGGATCCCATGTTCTCTTTAAGTTACAGTTTCTCATTGTACAATGAGAGCAATTGCCACCATGTACGCAGGAGAATGCTCCTGTGGAACAAGGAGTGCTCACCTCTGATGCCATTGATGTAGGATCCAAGCACAAACATGATTTCATCACCATGGTCAGCCTTCACATGTGGTGGCTTGATATTCTTGAAGATGCTGGGCCGATGCTGGAACTCATAGAAGTAGACAGGAGCATGGGAACCTGGAGGGTGGACATGATGTGTCACTCTTGGTGACAAGATTGCTAGGTCCAACTCTGGCTTGAATCTTCACAGTGGCTGGGAAGCCCAGAATGGATCAGGGGCAGTTGGAAGGCTCTTTGTTAATTCATATCTTGGACTTCCTGGCTGTGTGGTCACAGGCAAGTCCTTGAGTGCCACTACCTTAGTCCCCTCTTCTGTAAAATGAGTGTGATGTCTATCTCTTACTCTAGCCATAAGAATTTACTGAGATGAGGGCCTTTAGGTGCCTGGGACCAGGGTCTGGATAAAGACATGTGTCAGGACCTGACACCAGACCTCACCTGGGACCCATATCTCTGAGCTGTCTCCTAGGAAGCCAGGATTCAGGTTCAGATACACTCACTCTGATAATGTGCTACTTGGAGTGCAGGCATCACAAAATAGAAGTCTGCCATCATCTCCTGGAACTGGAGTCGGAGGGTGTGGGGGTCCTCGTTGTCTCCCATGTACTCATCCATTAATAGGTCAGCACATTCGGCAGGTAACATCATCTAGTCCAGGTGATAAGGGAGACTCAGGTTAAGCAGTTTCTGGGATGGGGAGGCAGCCACTTTATGTTGGAGATGGGATATGGGATGTGTCAGGGAATAGGGCAAAGCTGTGAAGCTGTGGGGTGACCCCACTCACAAATGCACATAGATCAATCTTTGTTCCTAGGGATCATTGAAAAGGAAGTTGTCTGGCTGCACTCTTGCTTGGCACAGGACCCCAGGAATCTTACCATCTGTGCTACTGTTCTCTGTAGAACAGTTCATGTGGTCTCTCTGTCTATTTCTTTTTGGATTTCAGGGGGGCCCGCAACCTGTGTGATGAAAGGAGAGTCTAGAGTTGGGGGTGGGATGGACCAGGAGTTCTCAAGACTTGAGCTGCTCCCACCTGACACATTCCAGAAGGTTTGGAGATGGGACTCACCATGGGAAGGAGCCAGCCATACTCATCATTGTTGACACCAATGATGCTTGGAACAGGTTGAAAATCAGCAGAGGCCAGAAGCTCCTGGGGGCGCCTGGGTAGGAAGGCCCCATCCACCACAGCAGGAATGACAGTGAAAGTCTAAGTGGGCATTCAAGGTACATGATGACAGGAAGGAAAGTCTCTGTTCTAATGACACCTGAGTTACCTCCAACCCATCCTAACTCAACCAATGATGCTCACACTAACATTCAAAGATTCTACACTTGGTGTAGCATATTTTTGTCTCAATTTCCCATCCAGGGCTATGAGAATATGAGGAGACCAAGCTTTGGAAATGAAATAGTTGTTCCACAGTGGAAAGGACTGTATTTCCCTCATACCATAACCCCTGTCTCCTCACTAACGTCCATTCAGCCCTACCTTGGTAATAGCCAGCATTTCCTGTTCACTCTTGCCCCGCAGGCAGCTCACCAGGGCCTCTGAATCTACTTGCCCACAGGCAGACAGGTTGGCCACCATCTGTAAAAGCACCAAAAAGAGGCTGAATCATCTCTCCAGACAGGGAGGGGGTTGCTGCCTAATATCTCAGCTGTGTGCAGGTTACCCATAATTCTCAAAGGGAGCCATGTGTGTATTGCTGCAGGTGTGAAATTCTTCCTTCCCTCAAGCTCATGTGTCAGCCAGAGGAGCCATCATACCTGCTTACATGGGTCTTCTGAGGATAAGGCCCCAAGGGTGCAGCTTTGCATAACATAGAACAAAATCAACCAGAGGTATGTGGATTCTGACCTTTGAGCTCCTCAGAAACCCTGGAGTGGTGGCCAGTTCTGGAAACACCTGCATGATCTTTGTTCCCATGGAACAGACAGAGTGGCAGAGGCTCTGAAGTTGAAGGGTGAGGCAGCAGATTTGGCCTTGGGTAGAAAAGGATACTCACTGTGGAGACATCTTTAGATGAGCTGGTGATGAGATCAGGCAGCAGGGCTACCCCACTCTCCATGATGGCACCACGGAAGAGTCCTTGGGACATTGGAGACAACACATGTGAGGACACACTAGCGCCACCTGCAGACTCGCCAAAAATGGTGACCCAATCAGGGTTGCCTCCAAAGTGGGCGATATTCTGTTGGACCCAGCGTAGGGCAGCCACTTGGTCCAGGTAACCCCAGTTGCCAGTAGCATGCTCGTCTCCAGTGCTGAGAAATGGAAAGGATGATGATCAATAGATGGTCTTCTGTCTACTCAGACAGTAGTCCTCTGTCTACTTATTGACCATCCCTGACCCAGGCTCACCTGAAGAAGCCCAGAACTCCCAGGCGGCACTGAATAGTGACCACCAGTACATTTTCAATGGCTGCCAGAACAGAACCATCACACATGGAAGCTGAGCCCGTCACCAAGGCACCACCATGGATCCAGACCATCACCTGGGAAATTAGGAGATATACCATGTGGTAGTTACCATACCCAATCCTGTCTTGGCTGAACCCCTAGTCTGAACACCACTTTGGCTTGTGTAGCTACCCACTTAGAATCCTAGTAGGACTTCATGACCTAGGGCACTGGTGACAGAGTAAGTTCAATTTGGAAGATCAGGCCTCTCATACTTTGGGGTCTAATTATGAATCAGAACTTCGACGTATTCCTCTTAGAACTACTCTGAAAAAAGAAAGAACATTGATGTTTCTGTGATTACCCCACTTGAACATTAGTTTAAAGTGTCATCTAATATCTGGCCCAAAAAATAATCCATGGTCATGGAATTTAGTGATCTCAAATGCACTCTTTGGGCACTTGAATGGATCTCCTGGGTACAAGATGATGAGTTCATCAGTGGGTCAGAATATTTGGTCTCTGAGAGCATCCAGGGTTCTTTGACTCCATGGCTGGGTCAGCTACCTGCCTGCATAAGAGGCCTTCTTGGAGCTGATAGTGAGAAACTTTTCATGGTAGTTCACACCACAGTGGTGGCCAGCTGAACCTGTGACTTCCAGTGTCGGTGGTTTATTATGTAGTTCCTGGGTTCATTCGGGCCTTCACAGCATTGTGCTAGCTCTCTACCTTGAACCATGTTCCAATCCCGCTTCTAATCATCTTCCCCAAAATTGTTCTCCCACCCTTCAACTGACCATGGCTTAATACTCACAGGCAGGTTAGATCCCTGACGGGCATGCACAGGCGCATAGATGCTGAGGTACAGGCAGTCCTCTGACATGGGGCTGGGAGCCAAGCTTTTACTCTGTAGGTTGAGAGCCTCTGTATTCATTGCATCTGCATTTTGCAGACACCTGGTGACAATGGAATACAGTTATTTCAGAGGCTGAGCAGTGGTCAATTCAGACCTCAGGTCCTGACTCCATCCCAGACAACCTCACTCCCTGCCTTAACTGATGCCTTGCCTCACATGATCCTTCTTTCAAGTCATTCCCCACTTAGTTCCAGGCCACAGGCTCCGGGGAAGCTGGGATGGAGCCCAAACCTCCAGGAAGGCCTCAAGATTGTTGAGCACTTGATTCCACCTCCTTCTGAGGCTGGGCAATCCTGACTCTAGGGCCCTGACTGGGAAACAATGGCTGCCTGTGTTGACAGTCCTCTTATCCCTGTCCTCATTCAGGCCTGGAACAGCATGGGTGTCCCCACACAGCTGGTGCCTGAGTGGATGGAGGTTAGTTCTCATAGAAGGGTAATGGGGCATCCCACAGCCCAACTTGAGGCTCTCAGAAAACCTCACCCCTCCACTGAGTCTTAAGCTGTAAGCACATGCCCCTTTCCCTTGGCCCTGTGGGTGGGGTCCCCAAGGAGCCACCACTGTTGCCCTCCTCAGGGATCTGCAGCTTCGACTGCTGGAGTCAAGGTCTTTTATAGGTTCAGAGAGCCAAGCCAACCCTCTCCCAGACACATCTCCCCTGGTGGGAGAGAACCCCTGGAGTAAGCCAAATCCAGGGACATGTGTTTCTGCTTTTGTGTTTAGCACCTGAAGCTAATGCCTGTTGGGTTACACACCCTGAGGCAGGAGCCTGGCAAAGTTACTCCTGCATTGGAAAAATGAATGTGGGAATTGCCCCAATGCAGAGGGATATATTTCTATATATTTGTTTACTTAGGGCCTGGGTTTCAAAGCTGGTGTATTAGGTTGCTAAAGACCACTGACCTACCGCCTCAGGCCTTGCAGTGCAGTGTAGATGAAGGAGCCACTGCAGCCTGGCCCAGGGCTCAGATTCCCATCCCCACCCCAGCCTTGAGGTTTCCCAGATCCCAGATAAGCTTACATGGCCGGGTGGGAGGTCCCATCCCTCACACCACTCCAAGGTTCAGGGGGCTCAGGGGCTGCAAAGCGCAGTGGTCCTAGAGGTGGCTTGGCAAAGGGAATTTCCAGGAAGGTGTGGACCCCTGCATCGAAGCCCTTCACATGGATGAGACTGCCCCGCACCTGCCCGGTGTGGGTGGTCCGGATGGGGCTGACTGAGTCTTGAGCTATGGGCAGAGAGATGCATGTCCGGTTTGGGTCTGCTCAATCAGCTACTGGCCCACAGCACTGTGGCCTGGTTGGCCCTCATCAGCTCCACCTTGTGGAGGGACCCTGATCTGTCAACATTCCCTTCAGAAACTTTCTGCCCATCCCTGTCCCTATGTGCACCACCACTATCATTCGACCAGGTCACGATCTTTCAGCTCTAGATTCATTGCATCTGCATTTTGCAGACACCTGGGGACAATGGAATACAGTTACTCCAGGGGCTGAGCAGTGGTCAATTCAGACCTCAGGTCCTGACTCCATCCCAGACAATCTCACTCCCTGCTTTCACTGATGCCTGGCCTCACATGATCCTTCTTTCAAGTCATTCCCCACTTAGTTCCAGGTTCCATTCATTCCATTCATGCCAGCAGAATGTCTTTTGGGCTGATGGGTCAAGAGTGTCCATTGCACTCACTGTGCCAGGTCATGTCACGCACTAGGAGGACTGTGGGAATTGATCTAAGTTTCTCATCCTTAAGGATCTCATGCTTGAGGGGACAAGAAATGACTAAAGAAGCATCATTCATATAAGTAGAAATGGATGGTAGGAGGGGAGCTATGAGTTCATATCATAAAACTCTTGTCCTGCCTGGGGCTGGGATTCAGAGTAAGGAGGCAATGGAAAGTCAATTAGATATATCTACCTTGTCCAATACACGATAATTGTTAAAGATTGATGTTGGGCACCTTGGTTCTAACTCTTTCTCTCTACCCCAGAATGGGCCTATATTGGGTGCTGTGTAGCCCTCAGGCTGTCCCAGTCCTCTCTGTGTTTCAGGGTGCAGAGAATTGGCAGTCAGGTCCACAGTTCTCCCGCTATTGTTCACATCTCCACAGCTCCCACATCACTGGAGCCTTCCCTTCCCCAGGCTCAAGATCTCACTCTAGAGTTTGGTAGATCTGAGCTGGTTTTCATAAGAAAACATTAAAAACTCCAAACCTCCTCCTCTCTCCCACTAGATCCCCCTAAGATCTGCATGTTTGATGCTACCTGGTACAGGACAGGCCAGGGCAGCATCCACTCACAGGACCAGAGAAGGAAATTGGCCAGTATCCCTCTAAGTCCAAAGACACACTCCTGTCCCTACTAACATGCTGTCTCCACACAATGCCATGCCAGAGGGATCTTGGTCCATGTAACTCATGTGGTAACTGGCCCCTAATGCCTGATATTTGTAATTACAAAGGACAAAGCCTGCTAAATATTCCTGCTCACAGTCTGATGACATAATGTTGCTGCTTCCTTGAGGAGAAGCCCTGCATGAAACAGCAGGAGAAATCTCACCCATGTATGTATGTAGTGGTGGGAAGTGTCCTCGTGTCCAGATGAGGACAATGTTACACCAGAAAAGATGGGTTTGTGACCATTTAGATGAGAGACAAAGATGAGTAGTGTGTAAGACCTGGACCCTATTTAAGACCTAGATGGGCCTGCGGAGGAGCCAGGACTGGGTGCGCAGAAGACTGTGGGACTCAATTCTATACCCTCTCAGGACTGAGTTTTTTGTTTTTTTAATTTTTGGATGTGAGTTCAAGAAAAAAGACTGTTGAAAACAGAATCTTTGTGAAGCTAGAAAAATCTTCCCGATGAGAAAGTTCTGAGAAAGACCCTGGTAAGGGAGGAAGCCTGTCAGTGGTGGTACAAGGGGACAGGCCAGCCTGGATTCCTCTGTGCAGATTAGACTGGGAAAGTTGGGTCTATGTCCAATGCTCACACTAGGAGCCTTTGGGGTGAGAGGGATCCAGGGCTGCTGACACTCCCTGGGCATGGTACTCTCCTGCCAACACCTTCTGATAAGGGCCTAGAGACTTCTAGCAGGTACAGAGCACATCACCCTTGTCTAGAATTCAATCCAAGCCATGCCAGCTCGGCTTCACGAGTGAAGGGAACTCACCAGTCATTCAGATCAGCTTTGAGAAGTGGTACTAGGGGCTTCTGTATCCCCCAGGGCCATTAACCTTGTCTGTCGACTTTGACAAAAGGTGCCAACACTTCTCTAGCTAAGGGGTCAAAACACTCAGAGCCAAATGTAACCAGCAAGCTCTTATATTGCTGTTATTATTATCCAAGGGTGAGTAGTAGCTATAGCCACAGACACACACAGGAGGGAAAGGACCCTATCCCTGTTCCTTTGCCAGGAGGCTTCTCACTTGCCCATACTCTTCTCCTCAGAATCCCCTCACACTAGCTCACTCCTCCATGGGTGTGTCCTCAGGCAGCTCTGACCCTCTCTGGCTCACCCTCCAGCCCCTCATCCCCTTCATCTGTCTCCTCTACCAACTACCCGCCCTGGTGCCTTCCCTCCAGGCTCAGGCTCTGTCTCTGTGAACTTTGGCAGATCCAGCCTGGTCTCTACCACCCTCCCCATGGCAGCCTCACCCTGGCCCTGGATGAGGAGCATCAGGAGCCCATAGGCCACGAGGATGAGCCAGGCAGGAAGTCGATGCAGGCACATGGTTGGCTCCCAGGGCTGCTTCTGTATTCCCAGGGCTTCACCTGGAAATGCAGAGCAGCATTCTGCCCAGGGGGAATTTGTACCTGACAGTGAGGAGGCGGGGAAATGGGTGGTGCCCTGCAAGGTGCATGCTGCAGGAGAGTCACTCTGAAATCTCAGAGGTCACGGAGCCAGTGTGCAGCGGGCAGGGCCCTACCCTTCTTCTTCCCTTGGGCACCTCCCAAGGTGTCACACAGTCTCTGCAGCCTTCTGAGATCCCAGGACCCATCTCCTCACACATGGAGTCACTTATTCCCTGTCCGTGCAGTCACAGGCCCATGAGGGTATTGGGAAGGAGAGGAGGGAGCAGAGAGCTGGATGTAACTGGAGGAACCTGGAGGGCTTCTCTGAGGGGGCAGAATGAAGATTTCCAGAGATGGAGAAATACAGGTGACCTTGCTGGAGTGAGGGGAACTGCTTGCACAGTGGCAGGGACGTGTGACTGTGACCTTCATAGCTGACTGGGTGCCCTTCAGTAGTTCCTAATCTCTTATAGACCATGTTCTGAGAGCCTCTGAGGGCCTCTCCTTTCTCATTCTGACCAGTCTTTGTGAAGACATTTCTGTAGATACCCCAAAACACATGACCTAGGTCCAGTTTGCAGTCACTCATCCACTGGAAAGATGTGAAATGAGTGCCTGCCGGTCCAGGGAACTCCCAGGGATTAGGTGCCTCTGGGAGATTCTGAAAAAGCCTGAGCCCTTCATGGATGAATGGAAGTCAGTGTGGGTTAGGAGACCTGCTCAACCTGAATTCCCTGACGAAGGGGTGTGAGGCTCAACTTCAGGCAGCCTAGAGTTTCCCCTGCAAACCATTCTTGGCTAGCTTCCCCCTACCCCCCATAGGCTCTCACAGCCCAGTGTTGTGTCCTTCTCAGCCACTTTGGGGAGCAATCAGCTTTATCCAGATGTGAGTAGCCAGCATTCTGAGAGCACTGCTTCTCCCTGACCTCCACCCAATCAGCAAGGCTGTTGTGGATTCAGTTCCCCTTCCAGTGTCCTCTGCTCCAAGCCATCGCCCCAGCTCCTGCCTGGGCAGATACTTTCTCTGCTCTTATTCTCCTGATCTAATTCATAGATGAGCTTGGGCCTCCTCCCAGTTAAGTACTATTATATGTTCCTTTGTGTGGACTGGACAACATAGTGCTCCTTCCTAATCTGGAGTCTGCTAGGGTAAAGGGACCCATGTGCTCCACCATTTATGGCACCATCTTACAGAGGCCTTGGCTGTGACAATAACCAAGATAATAGTAATAATGTGAAATAAATAAGAGTCTCAGGAGTCTCTATGTATGGGTTTGTATATATTATACCTTATACATCTATAGAGGTGAGAGAGAGAGAGAGAGAGAGAGAGAGAGAGAGAGAGAATGGAAGATGGAAGCTGAGTCTAAAAGTCAAAACAAACATCTGCAATGAGATCCCCAACACGTGGTTTAAATACAATTTGATCTAAGACCATCAGACCAAGTGTTTAAGAGGATATGGAGCAACTGATACCCTCATAAATGGCTGGTAGAGATGCAAAGTGACAGAGTCATTTTGGAGAGGAGTTTGATATTTCCCTTAAAAGTTCCACACACACTTGCTATGTGACTCAGCAATTCTACTCTCAGGTCTTTCCTCAACAGAAATAACAGCATGGGTCCATATAAATAATTTGTGAATATGTCCTTAAGAGCTATATTAGAATTGGTCAAAAAAAGGAAGTCCCTCAGAGGTATATCAACTGGTCAATGATTAAAGTGTGGTGTTTGCCTACAAGGAATGCCACTCCCCAATAAAAGGAATCTGAGATCTGCTTGCATCTCAAAAATAGTATGTGAAGTGACAGAGCCATTCCTAAAAGTGTCCATTTGCATCATATTTGGGGCAAGGCCAACTAGAAGAACTCAAGCAATTAGGTGACTGCCTTAGAGCAGGATTCAGGGCAAGGAAGGACTACAAAGGGGCATGAGGAAATTTAGGAAGTGAAAGAAACTGGTAAAACTTGTGGTGGTGGTGTTTGCTTATCTTACATATTACCTCAGAGTGAGTAAATTGTACACCCAAGAGATTAATTTAATTGCATATAAGTTATTCCACACTGGGCTGTGAATGGATGTAGCTCAGTGGTATATTGCTTGCCTAGCAGGCCAAGGTGGTAGGTGTGGTCCCTAACACCATTCTCTCTCTCTCTCTCTCACACACACACACACACACACACACACACAACACAGACACACACAAACACAGACACACACACATGCCACATGACAACAATTTAAAAATCTATTAAAAATGTACAAAATATTGTGGGAACCCCCTTGGGTAATACAGTGTGCTTCTGCAGAACTGAAACATAGAGGCATGCTTGCAGGAACTCAGTAAATGCTATAAGGATGCACCCATCAGTCTTCACCAAAAGGAAAGTCTTTTTTGTTCTGGGTTCCCACAGGCTTAATGTTAACCTTGTCTGTCCTCTCGTGGCCCAAATGGCAAAATGGAATTTTCATATTTTGCCTGAAATTCATGAAGGTCTTTGATTGGGCTTAAATATAGTGAACGGAAACAAGGAGGCATTTCCCCTGGAAAAAACTGGTGCCCCTAGAGGGCATGTCAGTTAGAGGTTGGGGAGTAGGAGGCTCTCAAGGTCTTTGGGATGAGAAATCCAACCTCCTCCTAATGTCTGAGAGAAAAATATTTGAGGGAACCCAGAGGCACATTGAGCATTATTTGCTACCTTTGTACAATGAGAAAAAAAATGAGAGAGTTTTTATAGGAGGGGCCAGAGAAGTTTAGGGAGAGCAATGAGGGGAGAAGGAAAATCAATGATGTAGATGCCATAGTGAGTGGGGGATGGTCAGGAGGCTGCAGGGGGAATTCTGCAAGGCAGAGGGACACCTTACTGGATGGAGAGGTTTTCAGGGAACCAGGGACAAGGATCTCTTCTCTGGACCTCCTAAGCCTCCAAAGCTTCTTCCAGGACACACCGCACAGAGAAGCATCTTCTCAGATGTGCTACACTCTTGTCAGTGTGGGGCTCAAAGTGTCTGCAGATTCACAGAGAGTAAGAGCCAACTTCAGGTGACAGGACCCTGAGGATGCCACCTGGCTCTCCTGGACATACTCAGCTGGTCCATGCTTTAGAATCAATGGAAGAACCCAGTCCTGCTTCCCACAAGGGTGGGGATGGAAATAGATGGGTGCGTGGGTTGTTTTAAATAGGCAGAGACATTTTCCAGCAGTTTGCAATCTTGGTTGCTGAGATCTTGGGTTGTAGTGTAATGCCAGATTCGTGGGACCCCAACAGACCTCCAAGAGCCAAATCTGATGCAATCACACAAGAGTCTTTATTGCAAGCTCAATCCTGGACTCACAACTGTTTCCGACGCAGCTGTCCCAGGGAGTGAGTCCTGGTCTTTTGTTCAGTGAAATTTTATGGGTTTTTTTTGGGATACTCTATGCGTCACAACATCACACAGCAAATCATTCCATACTGTGGGAAAATCAAACAACAACTCTTAACATTGATTAGCACATTCACTGGTGGGAACAAGTTGGGCAGGGGTGATTGGTTAGTACAACAGGGGGGTTCCTTTGAACTGATTGGTTTAAGCCACAAGCGGTGTATGTGCTAAACTACTTGGTTTCCCAACATGTTATCAACCACCATAAACTACTGGGGGTCATCTGGCATCCCAGTTATTTTCCCTGTCTCATGCTGATTGGTGGTTGCTAGGGGGTTGCTCTTGGTCCTCACCTAGCCTAACTGAGTCAGGGACACCTGGTGCCACAGATCTCTCCTGTTATTTACAGACAAACAACTCAGCAGGATGGGTATGTGCTTAGGAGTGCTCTGTGGGTTTCTCCAAGGACAAGGGTCATGCCCCCTTCCTTAAGACAGGCCTTGAGGTAGAAGCTGCTGTTATTTATTTATTTTCAAAAATGGAGTCACATCATTTCTCAGTAGGTGCTAGGATCTGAAAACTTGTGTCCACCCAATTCACACATTGAAACCTAGTCTCCAATATGATGGTATTAATAGTTAGGGTCCTAGCTGGGCGTTGTGGTGCATGCCTATAATCCCAGTGGCTCTGGATGCTCAGAGAGGGGGATGGAAGATGGGGAATTCAAAGCCAGCCTCAGCAATGTTGATGTGCTAAGCAACTCTGTCTCTAAGTAAAAAAACAAAACGAAAACAAAAAAACAAAACAAAACAAAAAAAAAAAAACAAAATAGGACTTGGGATGTGGCTCAGTAGTTGAGTGCCCCTGAGTTCAATCTCAGGTACCAAAGAAAAAGAGTTAGGGTCCTTAGGGGATGAATAGGATACCACTGGGTTAACTTGAGGAGATCTTCTTCCTCCAATGTTTAAGTCTGAACACTAGAGAAGTGCCAAGGCAAGCCTATAAAGGAGGTTTTATTAAAAAAGTAGTAATACAGACTTCTCCTGGGAGAAAGAAGGGGGCCATAGCTGGTGGTATCCTGGTATCCCAAGAAGTGATAGCAACCTGCACCTTTTAGATATTTCAGACTTTCTTTGTTTTCCTGCTCTGTTCCCCCTTATCTCTTTCTTCCTGATGAGGCCCAGGAGATGCTGGTGGAATGGCCTAAAGGTGAGAAGCAGGTGGGCTGGAAGGGCCAAGATGGAGAGATGGGGCATGAAGGGAGCTGCAGCCAGGGGACCTTAATTAGCAGCTCCCTGTCTGTTCAGGGGGTGCTTCATGAACCACGTTCTAGGAGGGGCAGTATAGGCAGGGAATCCTGGTAGTCCAAGTGCTCAGGAGGCATTACCATTCCAGTCTCCCAGGGGTGGTCTCCAACTTCCTGGACTCCAACTGGCCTCCATTTTCTCCATCGACCCTATCACTTATCTATATTGACTGCCTATCCTTAATTCTTGCTTCAATAAGGTCATGGGAGGCATTGTTTGCCCCTTATACCATGTAATGACTCAGTGAGAAGGTGCCGTCCATGAGTGAAAAAGCCCAAAGCAAGCTCTCCACAGTCTCCCAATCTGGTGGCAACTTACTTTCTTTCTTTCTTCTTCTTTTGTTTTTCCCTAGTACTGAGGATTGAACCCAGGGAAACTTTATTATTGAACTATATCTCTAGTTCTTTCATTTTTAATTTTGAGACTGTATGGGCATGAGATCAATATTGGTATCAGATCTGCCATTTTAGATCGGGAGCCATTTTTATCTAGGGACTCCTAAGTTTTGATTTAGGAACCATTTTATCTAGTGACTCCCAGGCTTTGATTCTGAATGTGCCTGCTAAAGGGTTAACCCCACCCTAGCCCATGATGCAACCCCTAATCACGCTTGTTGCTGCTGTCCCAGGAAGGACAGCCTTATCAGTTTATTCCATGCTACTGACAATAAATCTTTGGTGTGGGATTCTGGTGTGTGAGGTGGTCCTTGGACTGTGTAGAATTCATGAGTGTCCTCTCAGTGGTGCCTTGACTTGGATTGGCTCTCCCATTGACCTTGCTCTCCCTTTGGGGATCTGAGCTGCCTTGGGATCCCATCCTAGGTCCTAGGCCACTCCCACCTCGAACTCACGTTCCATTTCACTGAGTGCTTGACTTTTTTCTTATCCACTACTGGCTGATTTGGGTAAATTCCTCTGCCTTTGGTCAATTCAAATGACTTGGGGGTCTGGAGAAGTGACCTTGTAATGTCCCACGCTCCCAGGGTTCCCATTTGGTCAGAGGCACTCCCAACCATGACTTTCAGAGCTATGGTTGGTCCCTACCATCAACTGGGCCCATAGGCTCAGAAGGGCTCACTCCTAGCAAAAGATCTCTGTTTGGTTCTTGGTTACTCTTTGGGCTCAAAGCCCTGGTGCCAGGCAACAAGAACCCCTATGGGCCTTAGCACCAGCAGCTGCCCTGAGGCTAGCTCTTCCTCATTAAGAATGGGAAGACACAGAGGGATGCCTCTGTTCCTCTCTATTAACTCTCTCTTGCTGTAGATGCAGCCACCTCTGCCATCCCCTGGACACCCCTTGGGTTGTCTTTTAGCAAATGTAGACTCACTCCACCTTACATTGGACTTAAAGGAACAGAAACTAATTTGTCTCTGGAACCAAATTTGGCCCCTCTATGCCTTTGACAATGATTCCAATGGCCACATAATGGCACTCTAGATCCCAACAGTTTTGAGGGATTTTTTTAAATTTTGTGAGGGCTCTGGGAAATGGAAAGAGATCCCCCTGTGCTCAGGCTTTAAGTTTCCTTCCTTCCAAATTGTCCCTCTGTTCTTGCTGTTCTCTGTCTGGCCCAAGTTCTGCTGCCTCTTAAACCCTCTCTTGTCGACCTCAGGACCCTCCTGAAACCCCAGATTTTGACCTACTGAGGGACCTTCTCCCTACCATTCTCCACCTTCTGCTCTGACTCCTCTGGGACCTCCCTCACCTACTTTCTGTCCACCTGCTACTTGTTCTTGCTCACCCCCCTCTACCCAGCCCACACTTTTGCTTCCCTTCTTGAAGTAGCAGAGTCTGAAGGAGTTATCCAGGTACATGTCCCTTTATCTCTTAGTGACCTCTTCCCAATCGAAAAGAGGCTAGGGTCCTTCCTTCAGTGTACATTAAGGAATTCCAATGCCTAACCCAATCATAGGATCCAACTGTCCATGATCCTATTCAACTGTCTCCTACCTGAGGAAGGCAGGTAGTTTAGGAGCAAGGTTATGGAACAGCAGTTTTACCCAGCTCCTTCCAGACCTAAGTCAGGGCTTACACTGAAATGTAAATGGAAGAATCCTGCAGGCTCAGTAAGAGACTGATCTAAGGCCCTAGGAAAAAAAAAAATAAAAACAGAAAAAGTAAAAGTGTCTTTTACCTGAACTCATACTATACTAAACCAAAAAGTAAATTGTATGGTACTTAACTAATTACCAACTGGTCATTTTTTTTTTCTAGGACTCTTTTTTTTTTTCTTCAATTCCATATTTTTGGAGCTCATGATTTTGATCCTAAACACCCAGGTTAATGATTTTCTGCTCAGTCCTATTTTTATTGAACTTTTCAAACATCTGTAACATTGCAATGAAGATTTGCCTACAAAAAGCTACAAGGCCTTTGCTATTGTGTTATGTGTGCACATTTGTGTTAGGTGTTGTATGTCTATATGTGTGTACGTCCGTATATCATGTACATGATATCCAAATTGGCAGATATATAATGAGTGCTCATAAATTAATAGAAATGGAACCTTTAATTCACATGATTTAAGAAGGTCAATCTAAATTGGGTAAACAGGTGAAAGTAAAGATGTCTTTAGAATTATTTACCTCATACCTCTCTCCAGGTGGTCAAAGAACTAATAAAATATTGATGTGTATAAAATTTCTAATATCCATTGTTTGTAGGACTTTTCTTCAAGTTTTCAACAATGGAGAAATGGCTAGTACTGTTCAATATGCTTGTCTGATATCTTGGTAAAAATAAGTAAATTAGATTTGACATGGGATTATTCACAAATGTGTTTATTAGACATCTGATTAATTTATAAGGTTAAAATGTTAACTGTTAAATATAACATAAAGTACTCTTAACTCCTTAAATTCCATTAGTTAACATTATTGTTGTTTTCTTAAATTGATGAATTAAAAAAGGTTTAAAATTGCTTCATCACCACTGAAAACAAGGTTACTAAAAATTTAAGGTCCCAACAGGTAAAATTCTATATACTTGAACATTGTATTTTCATGAAATGGTAAACAAATGTTATTCTCTATTCAAAGAGGTCCAAAAGTTTTAATTGTTTCAATTAGAGTATTTTAAATAACACAAAGTATTTCTTTTCATTAAAATGGAATAATTTGTCTAAATTCAGAAATTTAGAAGGATTGTTTCCAAAAGTGAATAAAAAAGGGGTTAACAGATGGGAAAGAGAAATTGGAAGGTTCTAGGTATGGAACCATATTTAATAGAAGGAAAAGAAAATGTTTCTGGGTAAGAAAGTCTTTATGTGATGAAGTAAATAAGAAGGTTTAAATAAGTGATAAAGAGGTCTGTGTAAGTTGGAGATATATATATTTATCAGTCAAAGCTATTGAAGGTTTTTTCCTAAGGCCAAATATTAATGTACTGAAATAAACCAAAGTTTAATCTACATGTTAAAATGACAAGGAGTTCTTAAAATATTAATTTACCCATAACACTGTGCTTATAACGTTTTACTTTTTAGAACAAATAATCTTGAAGGAATTTAGGTTTATACAGCTGTTAAACAACAACTGTTTCATTAATATAAAAACATCAATGTGATTGTGGTGCTATTCCTCTATTTTTGTCTATTAAATGTGTTCGTATCTTCCAGCCACATATGTCTTTAAGGTAGAAGGTTTAAAAGAAAAGCTGGTGTTCTCCAAACAAAAGTTGTATGGCAATTTTAGAATCATAAGGATAACAATTTTATTGGGGATTTATTTATATCATACTGTTTTATAACTGGACCTGTTATCAATAAGATATATACAGTTTTATGTTACTTTTTACACTGGGATACAATTTAAATGTATTTTTAAGTTAATGAGAGCCTAATCTATTTAAAGGTTAATATTGTAAAACACAAAAGCATTTTTTTGCTACTTTTCCACAAAAGTTTAAAATGTCTTAGCCTTTCTTTGTGTTTAAAATGTAATATCATATTGTGTTAGCATTCATATATAAACTTTTTCAAATGATATTTAAGAAAGAGGCAAAGATCAGTTTCAGAGCTAGAACACTGCACCTAAGATTTATGAGGAGTCCTGCCTTACCTGAGATAAGGCTCTGCCTTCCACCTGACTCTATATCAGAATTATTTCAATGTAGGCCAAACTTCAGCTCATTTAAAGTTATGTTCAAAAGATTGATTTTGGGGGGCTGGGGTTATAGCTCAGTAGTAGCGAGCTTGCTTCACACATGTGAGGCCCTGGGTTTGATCCTCAGCACCACATAAAAAATAAATAAAGATATTATGTCCATCTTTTTTTTTATAAGTTTGATTTTTGTTGTTAAGATTACTAGGATCTCAAATAGGGGATATAATATACAACTCAGCCAAAATTCAAGATAGTTATTACACAAACTAAATTAATTTTAAAATTAATCTTGTTGATTTTATTTTGTATTTTCCCTATAAACTGTCTAAATGTTGCCTGTTAATGTTTTGCAGAGGTATTGATTCAAGAACACACAACCTGGGTTAATTTAAGATAATAAGTCATCACCTATAGGACAGATAGGAGAATACTATCCCCAGTTAAATAAAAGGGGTAAATGACTGTAAAGTTATAGACACTAAAGTTAAAGCCCAGTACTCTTAATTTAAGACTGGTGAGACTGAGTTGCTGGATGATTAAGATCAAAGCTTAAAAATTAAAGTTAAATTAAAAGGGCCAAGAAAACCAATATTCGGCTCTTGCCCTCTGAGTCAGTCTGAATCCAGGGAATAGGAACTTCTCTAAAGAGCTCTGCATCTCTGGGCCACTTAACCTCCTGATGAGGGAGATTAATGAGACCACTGGAGAATGAAAAGCCAATCAGTGCACTCTCTATGAAGAGGAGGGTCATTGGAGAAGGCAGTCATCCCTGATGTTTCTAAGGCAAGCCACATGGTCAACAAGACCTGGACCCATCCTAGCACAAAGGGCACTAGCAGACCTGAGACCTGCTCTCAAGTTTCCCCAGGAGTGACCCCTCTGAGAACTCAGCTGACTCAATATCAACAATAGATAGAAACAAAGTCAATTTTGACCAGCTTGATCTTAAACACCTAACAAAAACAGGTAAACTAAAATATAGCCACTCCTGGGCATTAAAAAAGAAAGAAAATAATAGTGAAATGTAACTTAAGATATACACTTGTGTTAGCCTCCAAGAATATGTAAGACTGGAGGCTACAAAAGAGAGATTCTTAGGCAAGAATGCCTGATAAGGATCAAGAGAAACTTCCAAAGCCAGAAGTTTTTAGTTTTAAGGCCTACAGATATTCCTAACCTAAACATGTAGGCTTGATGTTTGCTAGTATGATTATCCAGCCTAAGAAACAAAAATAGATATTTACAGAAGCAAATGACATTAAATAGCTTAACTACATCTTGAGAGGATGGACATCTGTGACATTAATAGTTAAACATTGGGCCGGGGCTGAGACTCAGTGGTAGAGCACTCGCCTAGCACCTGCGAGGAGCTGGGTTAGATCCTCAGCACCATGTAAAATAAATAAATGGATAAAATAAAGGTATTGTGTCCAACTACAAGTTAAAAAAAATTTAAAAAGTTGAATGTTGTGTTTACATTCCTGATAACTCTGGCTATGTTAAAGATTTATATTCCCAAATAAAGGCCTTGTCCTCTCCACCCTTGTTATGGGAAGAACTTCTCAGCCCTCACAAACCTGGCGAGAGATTATTGGCTTCTCTCATTTAATACAGGTCTTTTAGACCTAAAGATTTCCTTGGTAAGTCCCTACTCATATGAGCCCTTGACATAAGCAGGCTATTCCACAAATTTGTTTCCCTACAAGCCAGCCTGGGGTTACGGCAGGCACAGCCACAGGAACAGCAGGAATAACCACATCCATTACCCACGTACATCAGCTCTCTAATCAGCTGATAGGGGATAACCAGCAGGTAGCGAGTCTATACTAACCCTGCAGAATCAACTTGACTCCTTAGCTTCTATGGTCCTACAAAACTGCCGTGGATTGTTCCTATTAATAACAGAAAAAGGAGACCTCTGCCTATACCTACAGGAGGAGTGCTGTTTTATGTCCACCAGTCAGGGGTAGGAAGAACAAATCAATCAACTACAGAGCAGCTAGAAAAGAGGAAAGAGCA
This sequence comes from Marmota marmota marmota, assembly GCF_001458135.2. Taxonomy (NCBI): domain Eukaryota; kingdom Metazoa; phylum Chordata; class Mammalia; order Rodentia; family Sciuridae; genus Marmota; species Marmota marmota. The sequence goes on from NW_026000222.1 coordinate 17,542,181, forward strand.
AGTAGGCCCACAGTACCCTTGGGGAATGTGCAGTCGAGTGTGGCCTTAGCTTCTCCCCCTTGCGGGACCCCTAGTATTTATTTTTGTTTCTCCTACTAGGACCATGCCTGTTAAATTGACTACAGAAATTCCTGCAAGATCAGATACACAAATTCATCAATTAGTTAGTCAATCAGCTACTTCTCCTTCAGACTACCAGCCCTTGACTCCCAAGAGGGAGACCTATGACTCATGGTTGATTGCTCCAACTCCAGAGACTCTGCCTGGCACCTAAACTTCCCTGACTCCCTTCACAGGAATGAGATTCTGGGTCCCTAACCAGGAGGAAGAAGCTACAGGAGAATGACCATTGCAAACCCTGCCCCCCTTATCTATGAAAACAAATATGGAGGATTATTGGCATGAGATATTGACATCAGATCTGCCATTTTAGGTCAGGAGCCATTTTTATCTAGGGACTCCTAAGTTTTGATTTAGGAGCCATTTTATTCAGGGATTCCCAGGCTTTGATTCTGAATGTGCCTGCTAAAAGGTTAACCCCACCCCAGCCCATGATGCAACCCCTAATCACGCTTGTTGCTGCTGTCCCAGGAAGAACAGTCTTATCAGTTTGCTCCATGCTACTGACGATAAATCTCTCATGTGGGATTCCGGTGTTTAGTGTGATCCTGGGACTTTGTGAGTGTCCTTTCAGAGAGGTTTCTTGCTGAGTTGCTGAGGCTGGCCTTGTACTTGAGATCCTCCTTCCTCAAGCTCCTGAGTTTCTGGGATTACTGGTGTGTGCCACCATGCCAGGCTGGGCATCTTGACTTGGAAATAACCTTGCAAACTCTGGATAATTTTCTGTTGTTTATAATGTACCCACTTTGTGGTGATATTTGTTACAGCAGTCTGAATATATCAAGCTACTAGGGCTTTAGGTAAATATTTTTTCTAGTCTAGTCTGTCTAGTGGCCAATGTCAGAGATGAGAATACATGGGACTTGCTTAGAAGTAGATGTGGGATTTTGATATTCAGGTGTGGGCAACATTGCCAAAGCATAGCCCTCCTTTGAAGAGTGTCTAGGTGGTTGGAGGAAAGGAGAGAGACAGTATTGGAAAGGGTAAGGGAGGAAGGAAGGAATATATTAAGGCCCAGTGGGGGAGTATATTCTGGCCCAGTGGAGGACGGTGGGCATCTACTGGGCTTAGCATACATAGCTTCCTGGGGGATTGACTGACTGTGTCTAATGAGAGAGGACCCATGGCAGCCTGGGTAATGAACATCATGAGCTGAGTTCTTCATCAGTGTTGGCTGAATGGACAAATGAAGAGTAGATGAATGGCTCTGTGAATGAGAGAGCCAACCCTGGGTCCTGGGTGAGAAACAAAGGACAACACAGGCTGACCCCACCTGCACGTAGCCCATCCCTTCCTCCCTGAACAGGGAGCTAGAGCTCTGTATGAAAGTCCTAAGCCCCTTAGCTCCTGGATCTTCTGAGAAAAGGTCTTGGTCCAAAACTGCAATCTGTAGGCCTTCAGGGCCAGGTCCATAGCAGGCTGGATGTCCAGCTGCAGATACAGGTGGTCAGTGGCCAGTGAGGCAGGCCCTCACCATTGGAGTTCCTGTGCACATGCCTTTCCAGCAGTGTTGGGTGAGGGTCACTCCGAACCCTGTTAAGCTCAGAGTTACCCTTACCCATTTGGGCAGGCCAGGTGGCCAGGTGGGCAGGGGCATTGAGAATGGGTAAAATTTCCTGATATAGGAAAGCAATGTGTGACTCTACTTTGTGAACCACCAGAGATATGAAAAAATGTGCTCTATATGTGTCATATGAATTGTAATGCATTCTGCTCTCATTCATAACAAATTAGAATAAAAAATAAATAAATATTAAAAAAATAAAAAAATAAAAACGATTGGGTGTGTGGCTCAGTGTTTCAGTGCCCTGGGTTTAAATCCCCTGTATAACAACAACAAAAGAAATTTAAGAATGAAAAAGAAAGAAAAGTCTTGTACTGTTGTAAATAGAGCATTGTCAATAATCCTGGTGAGGGTTGAGATGACAAAGAGACTAGGAAGGAGCTAGAACCTCCTAGGGACTGGTTAAGTGGTCATATTCAGAATGCTGATAGCAATGTGCTTAGTAAATGCCATCCTAAGGAGGCTTCAGAAGGAAGTGGGAGCCATCTGTGGAAATTAGAAGAAAGGCTCCTTTTGATCACTGCAAACACTTGTCTGCACTGTATTCATGCCTAAAGACATCATGGAAGGTCAAATATAAGATTGAAGATCTAGAGGATTCAGAGAACAACATTTCTAAGCAAAATATAGAAGAGTTGTGTGGTTATTTTTGGTAATTTTCAGTGAGATTTACAATGATACTTGGCAAATGAAAGCATACCATAAAATACTGGATATGTCACAATCTGCCCACCTAAAGAGCAAAATGGGAGTTTGGGTGAGAATAAAAGGAGATGGGAAAGAGATTACTATGGGTGGGAATGAGCCAGGCTCTCTGCTTCAAAACCACGGGAGAGAAGACCTGAGGCCTACACATAATCTTCCAGGGTGCCCTTGCTTCAAGAGCCCTGAAGACCATGGAAGGGGCCCCAGCATTGTTTCAGGATTCTGCTCCTTGTTTTCTAGCAAAGTGCTCTGGGTCTATCCAACCATGGTTCAAGAAAGCCCAGGCATGACTCCTGATGCTGCTCTAAAGGGAGCAAGCAACAGACTTTGGTGATGCCCAAGTGGAGCTCTTTTGCAGGTGTAGAGAATCCAAGGCTCTGCTGTCACAACAGCTTCTCCTGGAGTTTCAAAGGAAAGTTCTGGAGGCCCAGATGTTGGAGTGGAGTCACAGCAAAGATTCTTCACCAGAATGCCTAGTGAGGCCATGAGAGTGGGACCATTGCTCTTGAGACCCCAGAAGTTTAGAGCCACTAGCAGTGTGCAAAGCCAGCCTAGGAAAGCCACAGGCCATGGCATGCAGCCCAAGAGAGCAGCTATGTGGGTTGCAACCAGCATCACCCCCGGGGCAGGTCTGCCTAAGACCCTGGGGACCAGTATCCTGCCCTGTGTCTAGAAGGCTGGACTTGGAGTTTGGAGATCTAGTGTCTTCTTTGGTTGTTTTCAGACTTGCTGGGGGTCTGGGAGCCCTTTCTACTTGCTATTCCTCCTTTTTGCCACAGGACTATCTGCCCTGTACCTGTTTCAAGGCTGTATCCTGAAACCGTGTAACTTTGGAAGTCATTTGCCTTGAGTTTCAGATGGGACTTGGAACTTTGCACTTTGGAGTCATGTTGGCAAGGATTCAGCCTTTGAAGACTATAGGCATGGAATGACTGCATTTTGCATTGAAAGAAAGACATGAAACTTGGGGGGGCAGGGGCAGAATGGCATGGTTTGGATATGATTTACCTTCCAGAGGTTTCTATCATGGATGAATGGTCCCCAGCATGGTGGTCCATTTCAGAAGTAGTACCTAGTTATTGGCTCAAGACTGCCCTTTGGAGATTCACCCATACTGGCCTCTGTGGGGCATAGGCACACAGCAGGCCTGGTCCACCATTTTCAGTTTAGTAGACATTCGCCAGAGCCTAGCCTCTGGCACGGGCTTCCCCTTTTGACCAGTGGACTACCCCGGAAGCTGAGATTCAGCCCAGACCACCCACACTAGCCCACGTGGGATCCAGGCTCTCAGCAGGCCTGGTTCACCCTTCCTCTGGCAAGGCAGACACCGCCAGAGCCTAGTCTTTGTGCAACACCACCCCTTCCTTCCAGCAGACTACTGGGGGAGGTTAAGCCTAGAGGCCCAGATCCACCCACACCAGCCTCTGCCAGGCCCAGGTACACAGCAAGCCCAATCCACCCCTCCCCTGGCGGGGCAGACCCTCTCCAGAGCCTAGTCTCTGGTGCAGGACCAACTCTTCCCACCAGTGGACTACTGGGAGCTGAGTTCTAGCCCAGACCTCCACACCAGCCCACGGGGGAACCAGGCTCTCAGTAGGCCTGGTTCACCCCTCCCCTGCTGGGGCAGACACCAGACAGAGCTTAGCCTCTGGTGCAGCACCATCCCTTCCGACCAGTAGACTACCATGGGAGGTCAATCCCAGCAGCCCAGATCCACCCACTCCAACTTACACAGGACCCAGACCCAGGATGCAGTAGCATTCATTGAGGGATAGCAGCAGGGTCTGGAAGCCCAATATCAAGGTGAGGTAGAGAGAATCTGTACCAGTACTACAAGAATGTAGGGTAGAAACTGTAATACCTCAGATCCACACTGCAAGAAAGGAAGACACATAGACAACATGAAAAAAAAAGGGAGGAAAGTGCCCCAAAGAAACCAAGATTCTATAATAACAGAACCCATAGACAGTGAAATTGATGAAATGTCAGAGAAGGAGTTCAGAAGGTTCATAATTAAAATGATCTGTGAATTAAAGAATGATCAAAATGAACAAATACAGGCAAAAATTAATCACTCCAATAATGAGATAAGAGAGCAAATACAAGTAGCAAAATATTACTTTAAAAGAGAGATAGAGACTCTGAAAAAAACCAGTCAGAAATCCTTGAAATGAAGGATTCAATAAATCAAATAAAAACTCAATAGAAAGCATGACCAATAGACTAGATCACTTAGAAGAAAAAACATCAGATAATGAAGACAAAGTATAGAGCCTGGAAAATAAAGTTGATTACACAGTGAAGATGGTAAGAAATCATGAGCAGAACATCCAAGAATTATGGGACAGCATCAAAAAACCAAATCTAATAGTTATTGGGATAGAAGAAGGCACTGAGTTTCAAACCAAAAGAATGCACAATCTCTTCTCAGAAAATTTCCCAAGCATGAAGAATGAATTGGAAAACTAAATACAAGACACCAAATGTGCAAAATTACAACAGATCTACAACAAGGCACATTATAATGAAAATGCTTAGCATTCAGAATAAGGATAGAATCTTAAAAGCCACAAGAGAGAGGAATCAGACCACATACCAATTTGAATCTCAGCAGATTTTTCAACCTAGACCCTCAGAGCCAGGAGATCATGAAACAACATATAACAAGCTCTGAAAGAAAATGGATACCAACCAAGAATCTTATATCCAACAAAACTAAGCTTTAGATTTGATGATAAAATAAAAACTTTCCATGATACACAAAAGTTAAAAGAATTTACAACTAAAAAGCTTGCACTACTGAATATCCTCAGCAAAACTTTCCAAGAAGAGGAAATGAAAACGAATGATGAAAATCAGCAGAGGGAGGGATTACACTAAAGGAAAATCTAATCAAAGGAGAAATCAAGTCATGTTAAATACCAAAAATAAATAAGAATGGCTGGGAATACAAATACAAATCATGTCTCAATAAGAACCCTGAATATTAATGGCCTAAACTCACCAATCAAAAGACATAGACTAGGGCTGGGGAGGTGGCTCAAGCAGTAACGTGCTCGCCTGGCATGTGCGGGGTGCTGGGTTCAATCCTCAGCACCACATAAAAATAAAATAAAGATGTTGTATCCATGAAAACTAAAAAATAAAAATTAAAAAATTCTCTCTCTCTCTCTCTCTCTCTCTCTCTCGCACACGCTCTCTCTTAAAAAAAAAAAAGACATAGACTAGCAGACTGGATTAAAAAAAAGACCCAACAATATGCTGCATCCAAGAGACTCATCTCATAGAAAAAGACATTATCAGATTGAAGGTTAAGGGTTGGGAAAAATCATACCACTCACATGGACTGAAGAAGTAAGCAGGGGTTTCCATCCTCATATGAGATAAAGTAGACTTCAAACTAAAGTCAACCAAAAAGGATAAAGAAGGACACTACATACTGCTCAAGGGAACCATATACTAACAAGATTTAACAATTGTAAATATATATGCCCCCCAAAATGGAGCAGTTATGTTCATCAAAAAAACTCTTCTCAAGTTCAAGATTCAGATAGACCACAACACAATAATTTTGGGTGAGTTTAACACACCTCTTTCATCACCAGATAGATCTTCCACACAAAAGCTGAACAAAGAAACTATAGAACTCGATAATACAATCAATAACTTAGACTTAACTGACGTATATAGAATATTACATCCTTCAATGAGAGAATATACTTTCTTCTCAGCAGCACATAGATCCTTCTCTAAAATAGATCATATACTATGCCACAAAGCAACTCTTAGCAAATATAAAGAAGTAGAAATACTACCCTGTATTCTATCAGATCATAATGGAATGAAATTAGAAATCAATGATAAATAAGAAATAAAGTCCACTCCAACACCTGGAGACTAAATAATATGCTACTGAATGAACAATGGGTTACAGAAGATATCAAGGAGGAGATTAAAAATTTTTTAGAGGTGCATGAGAACACAGATACAGCATGTCAAAATCTCTGGGACACTACGAAAGCAGTTCTAAGAGGAAAGTTCATCACATGGAGTTCATCCCTTAAAAGAAGACAAAGTCAACCAATAAATGATTTAACATTACATCTCAAAGCCCTATAAAAAGAAGAACAAATCAATACCAAAAGCAGCAGAAGAAGGAAATAATTAAAATCAGAGCTGAAATCAATGAAACTGAAACAAAAGAAACAATTGAAAAGTTGACAGAACAAAAAGTTAGTTCTTTGTATAAAATAAATAAAATTGACAGACCCTTAGCCATGCTAACAAAGAGAAGGAGAAAGAAAACTCAAATCACTAACATATGTGATGAAAAAGGAAATATCAAAATAGACACTACAGAAATTCAGAAGATAATTAGAAATTATTTTAAAAACTTGTATTCCAATAAAATAGAAAATATTGAAGGCATCAAAAAATTTCTAGAGTCATATAATTTGCCCAAATTAAATTAGGATGACATACACAATTTCAACAGATCAATTTAAAGTGATGAAATAGCAGATGCCATCAAAAGTCTACCAACCAAGAAAAGCCCAGGACTGGACAGATACATAGCTAAGTTCTACAAGAATTTTAAAGAAGAACTAATAAAAATACTCTCAATTTATTTCAGGAAATAGAAAAAGAGGCAGCACTTCCAAACTCATTCTATGAGGCCAATATCACTCTGATTCCAAAACCAGGCAAAGACACATCAAAAAAAGAAAACTTCATACCAATATCTCTAATGAACATAGATGCAAAAATTCTTAATAAAATTCTGGCAAATCAAATACAAAAACATCCAAAAGATCATGCACCTTGATCAAGGGGATTCATCCCAGGGATGCAAGTTTGGTTCAACATATAGAAATCAATAAATGTAATTCATCATATCAATAGACTTAAAGATAAGAATCATATGATTATCTCAATAGACACAGAAAAAGCATTTGACAAAATACAGCACCCCTCCATGTTCAAAACACTAGAAAAACTAGGGATAACAAGAACATATCTCAACATCTTAAAGGCCATCTATGCTAAGCTCTAGGCCAACATCATTCTAAATGAAGAAAAATTGAAGGCATTCCCTCTAAAAACTGGAACAAGACAGGGAAGCCCTCTTTAACCACTTCTATTTAACATTGTTCTCGAAACACTGGCCAGAGCAATTAGACAGATGAAAGAAATTAAAGGGATACACACAGGAAAAGAAGAACTCAAATTGGCACTATTTGTTGATGACATGATTCTATACCTGGAAGACCCTAAAAGTTCCACCAGAAAACTTTTAGAATTAGTAAATGAATTCACCAAAGTATCAGGATATAAAATCAATACCCATAAATCACAGGCATTTCTGTATATCAGTGACAAATCCTCAGAAAGGGAAATGAGGAAAACTACCCCATTTTCAATAGCCTCAAAAGAAAAAAAATACTTGGGAATCAACTTAATGAAAGAGGTGAAAGATCTATATAATGAAAATTACAGAACCCAAAGAAAGAAATCAAAGAAGACCTTAGAAGATAGGAAGATCTATCTTGCTCTTGGATAGGCAGAATTAATATTATCACAATGACCATAATTCCACAAGCACTATACAGATTTAATGCAGTTCCAATCAAAATTCCAATGACATTCCTCATAGAAATAGAAAAAGCAATCATGAAATTCATCTGGAAAAATAAGAGACCCAGAATAGCTAAAGCAAATCCTTAGCACAAAGAATGAAGCAGGTAAGGTAGCATCACCAAAACAGACTGGTAGATCATGGTACAGAAAGAGGACACAGAGACTAACCCACAAAACTACAATTATCTTATATTAGACAAAGTTGCCAAGAACATGCATTGGAGAAAAGATACCCTCTTCAAAAAATGGTGCTGGGAAAACTGGAAATCCATATGCAACAAAATGAGATTAAACCCCTATCTCTCACCATGCACAAAGCTCAACTCAAAATGGATCAAGGACTTAGGAATACAACCCTGCGTCTACTAGAAGAAGAAGTAGGCCCTAATCTCCATCATGTGGGATTAGGCCCCAACTTCCTTAACAAGACTCCTGTGATGCAAGAATTAAAATCAAGAATCAATAAATAGGATGGACACAAACTAAAGTTTCTTCTCAGTAAAAGAAACAATCTGTGAGGTGAATAGAGAGCCTATATCTTGGGAGCAAATTTTTACCTCTCACACATCAGATAGAGCACTAATCTCTAGGGTATATAAATAACTCAAAAAGCTAAACACCAAAAAAATAACCCAATCAATAAGTGGTTCAAGGACCTGAAGAGACACTTCTCAGAAGATGATGTACAATCAATCAACAAATACATGAAAAAATGTTCATCATCACTAGTAATTAGATAAATGCAAATTAAAAGCACTCTAAGATTTCATCTCACTCCAGTCAGAATGGCAGCTATTATGAAGACAGACAACAATAAATGTTGGTGAGGATGTGGGGGAAAAGGTACACTCATACACTGCTAGTGGGACTGCAAATTGGTGCAGCCAATATGGAAAGCAATATGGAGATTTCTTGGAAAATTGGGAATGGAACCACAATTTGACCCAGCTATTCCTTTCCTCAGTCTATACCAAGGGACTTAAAAGCAGCATACTATAGGGACACAGCCGCATCAATGTTTATAGCAGCACAATTCACAATAGCTCAACTGTGGAACCAACCTAGATTCCCTTCAATAGTTGAATGGATAAAAAAAAAAGTGGCATATATACACAATGGAATATTACTCAGCAATAAAAGAGAATAAAATCATGGCATTAGCAGGTAAATGGATGGATTTAGAGAAGATAATGCTAAGTGAAATTAGCCAATCCCCCCCCCAAAAAACAAATGCTGAATGTTTTCTTTGATATAAGGAGGCTGATTCATAATGGGATAGGGAGTGGGAGCATGAGAGGAATAGACGAACTCTAGATAGGGCAGAAGGGTTGGAGGGGAGGGAAGGGGGCATGGGGTTATTAATGATGATGGAATTCGATGATCATTATTATCCAAAGTATAGGTATAAAGACATGAATTGATGTAAATATACTATGTATACAAGGAGAGATATGTGTAATAAAAATTGTAATGCATTCTGCTGTCATATGTAAATAAAAATTGACAAAAACATAATAAAAGACTGCCCTGTGAAGGGATTAGTGCTAGTCTTTCAGAGTGGATTAGATCTCACAGGAATGGATTAATTCCTTTGAGGTGAGTGTGAGTTTTTATAAAAGAGCAAGTCTGGAGCTGGGGTTGTGGCTCAGTGGTAGAGTGCTTGCCTAGCATGTGTGAGGCACTGAGTTCGATTCTCAGCATTTTGTATGAACAAACAAATAAATAAAGGTCCATCAATAACTAATAATTTTTTTTAAAAAAGCAAGTCTGCTTCTTCCCTGTCTATTGGTTCCTCTCTCACCATATGATCTCTTTCCCATGAAGTCCTATGATGTCATGCCATTGCTATGTTATGACAACTGAAAATCCCTCACCAAGCCTGAATCAGAGAGAGTCACCTGATCAGAGATTTTCAGGCTCTAAAACTGTGAGCTAAATAAATCTATTTCCTTTATACATCATCCAATGTCAGGTCAATTATATTGTTTGAGCAAACCAAATGGAACTAAGATATGTTCCAAGTCAATAGGCACACTCCTCACGCACTGCATGTCTGTAATCCCAGCGACTCAGGAGGCTGAGGCCAGCCTCAGAAAATTAGCAAAACCCTAAGCAACTCAAAATACAATGAAAAGGCCTGGGAATATGGTTCAGTGGTAAAGCAACCCCCGGTTTCATTCATTACCAATAAAGTGGTGGGTAGGGAACGAGTGCAGTACGCTCCACTTCCCAGTAAATATGCTGCCTACACAGAATTCCTTACTGGGTGATATTTTTTTTTCATGTAATGTACACAGACAGCAGTCCCAGATGCCTCAGGTGTGTGTTGTGACAGAATGGACAAAGTCTGCTAAAATGTCCCTGATCAAGACTTGCTAAGTCAACAGCACATCATCCTTTCCACTCCATGGTGGAGGAAGCTGCACCATGTAAGAGTGTGAGGTGACTCCTGTGTTAGGAAGGGGAAAGCATGGTGCCCCAGAGGGTGAGTTGTGGTCATGTAGATGGAAACCAGGCATGAGAAAAAAAATCTCTCTCTCTCTCTCTCTCTCTCTCTCTCTCTCTCTCTCTCTCTCACACACACACACACACACACACACACACACACACACATATAAAGTCCTGGGCATTGTGTGTAAGACCCTGAGTCCTTGATGGTTCCTGTGAAGGAGCCAGGACTGGTGGGGACAGAAGAGAATGGAACCCAAATCTGTGCTCTCCTGTGACTTGTTAATGAATATTTCTGATGGGTGAAGCCAAGACAATATTTATAATGGCAGCCATCAGTGATGTTGGGCAGTTTTCCTTGTCTAAAAGTCCTAGTGTCTTTTGAGAGGAACCTGGTCAACAGCAGGGAAGTGGGAAAGTCCCTCTGTGGATGTGCCATGGGGGAGAGGTGAGTGTGGACTCCTCCTGGGCATAGTGGGGAGGAGTAGCAGGAGATAAGGGGGACCACACATTAGAAGCCTATTAGGGAGAGGATCAAGGGCCAAGGACAGCCCAGGCATCCTGCCAACCTTTCCTAACTTCTGATTAGGGCCTGGATGCTACCTGTAGGCTCAGAGCCCCTTCACCTTTGCCCTAATGGCCATGTCATCCCCTTTTATTCGTTCAGGTGTGTAAGGTGAGAGGAATCCAGTGACATCCCAGATCCCCTTTAGGACACAGTGCCTGGGGCCTTCTGTATTTCCCCTAAGACAAGTAACCTTGCTTGGAGCCCCTTTGAGAAGGTCAGGTCACCCCTCTGGCCAAAGGCATGACCTAGAGCCAAATGGCAGCAGGTAGGTATCACTAAGATGATGTTGTTTTTTCCCATTGGCAGCTGGAGCTCCAGCACAGCCAGCACTCAGTGTCCTGAATGCCCTGTCCAGAGACAGGTAAGTTGGCCCTGCTCTTTGGGGTTCCTCAGTCTCCCCTCATCCCCTGCCTTCTCCTTGGTGGTGGTGTCCTCAGGCAATCTGACCCTGTCTACAATTCAGGGAAGCCATGATGGGCATTTAGGGAAGCCCAGGGTGGCTGCACATACCCTCTGTCCTCTATCATTTTTGCCAGCTGCCCCCTCCTGCAGCCTCGGTTTCTACCTCTGCACCCTTTGGCTGATGAGACTTCAAACTTTCCCCCCAAACCCAAACTGGAGCCTCACCCTGGCCTTGGAGGAGGAGCAGCAGGACCCCACAGGCCATGGTGCCCAGATACCCATGAAGTTTATGCAGCCACATGGTAGGCTCCTAGGGCTGTTTCTGTGCTGCTATGGTTGCTCTGTTTCAAAGGTCAGCTCAGAGCAGGAACTGGGCCCAGTTGGAGTTTGGACATTGCAGGGAGGAGGTGGAGCACTAAATGGTATCCTGAAACCTGGGCACTACAGGAGAGCTATGCTGAATCCACAGAGGTCACAGAGCCAGTGGCTACTGGGCAGGACAGGGCTGTGCCCCTCTGAGGTGCTCTGAGATCTCAGGAACACAATCCTCATCCCTGGTGCCGCAGTCTGGCTGGGCACAATCAGGAGCCACTTGTCAAAAGAAACTAACTTTATTTTTAGAACCACACACGCCAAACAAAACAGCCTCTCAGGAAAAATCCTCAGAGCCTCAACTGCCACCACCGGCTTTCCACAAGCCTCTCTCTCCCACACAAGCCTCTCTCCACCTCCCACAATCCTCCTGCTCTTGAGGCCGATTGGCTGGGTCACGTGGGCGGAGCCAAAAAAAGTCCCCCAATGAGCAGCTCCGTGGTCTGAAAGGGCAGGGAAACAGTCCAATGAGCATCACCGCAGAGGAGCCAATCAGCTAGATGTTGCTGGGGCCGAGGAGCCAATCAGCTAGATGTTGCTGGGGCCGCTGTGAGCCAATCATCAGCCGGCAGCTGGAAGTTTGCTGGCAGCTGGAAGTTTGCTGGGGCCCCTTTGGCTGTGGCTCTCAACATCTCCCCCTCTCTGTTTAAACAACAAGCATGTGGCTTAGGGACCGTGCCTGCCTTAGGTTGTCCAATAGTACATATGGTCCTTAGGTTGGTACCATTGCAATTGGATCTTACCCGTCACTGACTACCGGTCCAGTATACAGCCACACCTGTGGAGAGGTCTTTGTACCAGCGGGGGGGTGAGGTTCTTTGCCTCACCTCTGTTGGCCCCCAAATTTTAGCTGGACGATCATGACAAGCAGAAGGGAGGAAGATACACCAAGCCAATTGACGGCTCCTTTTGGAAAAATTGTACCACCGATGACATCATCAGCAAAAATACCCCAACACTACCACAAGTCGCTGCACCAACAGATAGTTCACAATGCATACAGGTGAGCTCACAATGTGTCCAGGCAAGTTCTGCAAGCAGTTCAGTGATGGCTATTGTAGAAGCTGTAGATTGGTTTTATCTTTGACTTCACCAGCACTGGGATGAAGATAGGAATTCTGGCAATAATGGCTAAAGAAAAAATTATGTAACATTACAGAAGGCACTAAAAGAAAACAATTTTCTTAACAATTTACATTATCTTTAAGAGAATTATTAAATATAATGAAAAGGAAAGGTGAAAGTAAACAAACAGATCTGTTAACCTTCTTTTGTGTTCACATATTAAAACAATCTTTAACAGCTGTTTACCCAATTAAATTAAACCATTTAAATCACGTGAATTAAAAAAAAATATTTGGATCCATTTTATCATGAGCGCTCATCATATATGATATATGGACATACATACATTCAAACATATAACACAAAACACAAGTGTGCACACATAATATAATACATACAACACATAACATTATAGTAAAGGCCTTATAACTTTTTACAGGTGAAATCTCCATTGCAATGTTTAAAAACTCTATAGTCAAAAAATAGAACTGATCAGCAAAACATTAACCTAGGTCTGTATGAGCTCAAAAAACAAAATAGAACTTCATGATATGGCAAAGGGCAATAATAAAATAGATATTGAAAAAAGCATCCTGGTTCTGTTGCAGATGTAAGAATAGCCAAACTGGAGTTTTGGATATCAGTTGTTATGGATTTGAGCCAAATCATCTTCTTTTTGGTCTGTAGAAATCGCTTTAGTTAATCTTTCTGGAATCCAAATCGGCTGCTGTTCTCCCTGTGGAAACACATAAACAGACCCCCGACTCCAGACAATCACTGGGTCAGGACCTTGGTTAATCTCTCTGGAATCCAAATCGGCTGCTGTTCTCCCTGTGGAAACACACAAACAGACCCCCGACTCCAGACAATTACTGGGTCAGGACCTTTCCATTGTCCTGTTAGAATATCCTTCCAAAGTACCTTGGGCTTATGTACATTTTTTGGACACATATGCCTTTCCGCAGCACTAAGTCCTGATGAATCCAAATTTAAAAAGTTTAGAGTAAAAAGGGTTATTTTAAGTTTATCTTTGGGGAATATATACCCCTTCCCAATTCCTTCTTTTTGCTTTAATAAGTACATTTTAATAGTTTGATGAGCTCTTTCAACTATGCCTTGTCCCTGTGGATTGTATGGGATTCCTGTTATATGAGTAATGCCAAATGTTGAGCAAAATTGTTTAAAAGAGGTAGAAGTATAACCAGGGGCATTATCTGTTTTTAACTGTTTTGGAACACCCACAGTGGCAAAATTTTGTAAGCAATGAGCTATAACATCTTTAGTTTTTTCTCCGGCATGAAGGGAGCCCATCAAAAATCCAGAAGAAGTATCAACTGTAACATGCAAATATTTTAATTTTCCAAATTCTGGCAAGTGTGTGACGTCCATCTGCCAAATATGGTTAGGTATCAATCCTCTAGGATTGACTCCAAGATTAACTTGTGGTAAAAAGGTCACACAATTTTGACATTGTTTTATTATTTGTCTAGCTTGTTCCTTAGTTATTTTAAAACGCTTTTGTAAAGTATTAGCATTGACATGGAACTTTTTATGAAAATTTATAGCTTCTTCTAGTGTAGAGAAAATATGTATGTCATGTGTAGTTTTATCTGCTAAATCATTGCCCAAACTAAGGGCTCCAGGCAATCCTGTATGTGCCCTGATATGTCCTATAAAGAATGGATCTTTTCTGTCCCAGATTAGACTTTGTATAGTGGAAAGCAAAGAGAAAACAGTAGAAGAAGGGGAAATCCTACCAGCATCTTCAAGAGATACTATAGCATTAACTACATACTGACTATCAGAAAATAAATTAAATACAGAATCTTTAAACATCACAAAAGCTTGTAAAACTGCATTAAGCTCTACCTTTTGAGCTGATTGTTTGGGTACTAAAAATGTAAAAGTTTGATCAGGGGTAACTACTGCTGCTGTACCATTATTTGACCCATCAGTGAATATATTTGGAGCATTCATGATAGGTGTTTTTCTTGTCATTTTTGGAAAAATTACAGGATGCAATGACCAAAAAGACAATAAAGGATTAGATGGTAAGTGGTTATCAAATGAAACATTAGATTTGCACATGATTATTGCCCAAGTATTTAACTCATTAGCTAACTCATCAATTTGATTCATAGTATATGGAGTAATAATTTTATTGGGAGAAATTCCAAACACTCCCTTTGCTGCTTTTATTCCTTTGAGTATTAATTGTCCTACAGCCTCAGGATACCTAGTAAGAATAGTGTTAGGAGAATAAGATAAATGTATCCATAATAATGGACCTTCTTGCCAAAATACTCCTGTAGGAATATTTTTTGTTGGTAGTACAATAAATAATAAAGGCAAACTTATATCAATTCTATCCAAATGCATATTTTCCATATATGTTTCAATGATTTTTAATGCCTTTCTTGCTTCAGGCGTTAACATTCGGGGTGAATTTGGATCTGATGGACCTTTTAGGATATCAAATAAAGGTCCCAACTCTCCTGTTGGTATACCTAAATAAGGCCTTATCCAATTTATGTCTCCTAATAACTTTTGAAAGTCATTAAGTGATTTGAGTTGATCTACTCGTATTTGAATTTTTGGTGGACGGACCATGGTTGAGGATAATAGAACTCCTAAATAATTAATTGGAAAATTTAATTGTACTTTATCTATTGCTATCTCTAGATTATAATTTTTTAATAAGTTTGTAAGTGTGGCATAACATTCTAGCAATGTGTTTTTATCTTTGTGTGCTAATAATACATCATCCATATAGTGAAATATTTGTAGTTCAGGATTTTGATTTCTAAGTGGCTGGATTACTTTGTTAACATAAATTTGACACATAGTTGGGCTGTTAGCCATCCCTTGAGGGAGTACTTTCCATTCATATCTCTGATCAGGACCTTCATGATTCAGTGCAGGGATAGTAAATGCAAAACGTGGACTATCCTCAGGATGAATTGGAATTGAAAAAAAACAATCTTTAATATCTATAACTAAAACATACCAGGTTTTTGGCAAAGCAGACAATTGAGGAATCCCTGATTGAGCAGGTCCCATAATAACCATCTCATTATTAATGGCTCTTAAATCTTGCAATAATCTCCATTTACCAGATTTCTTTTTGATGACAAAAATGGGAGTATTATGGGGAGATACAGAAGGTTGTATATGTCCTTCTGCTAATTGTTGTTTGACCAGGTCATGGGCTGCTTGTATCTTTTCTTTAGTCAGGGGCCACTGAGGAACCCATACTGGTCTTTCTGATTTCCAAGTAATTTTTATTGTCTCAGTGGCCCTTTCTGAAAATCCAACCCATGTCTGTCTGTTCCTTGATCTATTTGTATTGGTGCTGCTATACCTTGTTCTTGTTTTTCTAATCTTTTTCCTTTCCTAAAACCTTGTCTAGTCATAATAGTGGGTGCATTTTGGTTGATGTTATTTGTTAATGTCAAACCTAATTGATCTAGGACATCTCGTCCCCATAAATTTACGGGAAGATGATCCAATACATATGGCTGTATAGTTCCTTCACATCCTTCAGGATCCTTCCAATCTAATACCATTGCACTTCTATGGGGATTAGTCGCCACTCCTAGGCCTCGAAGCGTTTGAGTGGCTTGTTGTAATGGCCAATGTTTTGGCCATTCTTGACGAGAGATGATGCTAAGGTCTGCACCTGTATCCAGTAGCCCATTAAATTCATGTCCTTGAATATTTAGTTTTAGCATGGGGCGAGAATCTAAATTTAAAGAAAGCATAGCCCAATCTACACCTGTGGAGCCTAATCCCTTGGAACCTCTTTCTACAGTACGACTGGAAAATTTATCATGTAGGCTGGGTATTATTAGTAACTGTGCTATTCTATCTCCTGGTGAAATTACTGATATACCCTTTGGAGAACTGGCTATAATTTTTATTTCACCTTCATAATCGGGATCAATTACCCCAGGACTTATCATAAGTCCTTTTAGAGTAGAAGAGCTGCGTCCCAATAATAAGCCTACTGTTCCTTTGGGAAGAGGTCCTTTCACCCCTGTGGGAATGATTTGAACTCCCATCTCTGGAGTTAGTACTGCTCTGGCGGAGGCGCAGATGTCCAACCCTGCGCTCCCTCTGGTTTGTCTGATGAGGGATCTGATGGACAATGTGTCCTGGGCACTACCCTGATGGGGTTGCTGGGTTCCTCCAGTGCTCCGTATATTTGTGGTTTTGGGCCCCGGAGCATTGGGCCCCCCTGTCCATTTTTTGGCAATGGAGCCCGATGCCTTTCTCCACGATATCGTGGATAAACACCTGGTCCTTGTTCGTTTTTTGATAATGGAGTACCCTCTATGGTGGTTTGAGAACGGCATTCATTAGCCCAATGTCTCCCTCTACGGCATCGTGGGCAAATACCTGGTATTCTACTCCTTTGATACCTAGTTTTGTTAAACCCTCCTCCAATGGGGCAATTCCTTTTAAAATGTCCTGTTTGTTCACAATTGTAGCATGTTCTTGGCCTGGCATCTAAAGCCTGTTTTACTGCAGCTGCCACAATTTGCCCTTGTTCATTAATGTCTCTGGCATCTAAAGCCTGTTTTACTGCAGCTGCCACGACTTGCTCTTGTTCATTAATGTCTCTACATAATTTAATATATGTGTTTAAATCTTCATGTTTCCATGGTCTAATGATATCTCTGCACCAACGATTCGCTTGCTCATAAGCCAGGTGTTTTAGTAATGGCATTGCTTGTTCTGTATTCCCAAAAACTCTGGTAGCTGTTTGAATAAGCCTATCTACAAATTCAGCATAAGGTTCATTAGCTCCTTGTATTACCTTAGATAATTGACCTTGTAAACCTCCATGTCCTTGTAAAGTCTTCCATGCCTTAATTGCATCTGCAGCAATTTGTGCGTATACACCAGGATCATATGCAATTTGTTGCTGCTGATCCTCATAAGGTCCCTTTCCTAACAACATATCTAGATTTCTCTGAGGATAACCAGCTGCTGCATTTCGCCTAGCCGTCTCCTTGCAAAATTCCTCATTGGCAACCTTCCATAACAGGTATTGTCCTCCATTTAGCACAGCTTTACACATATTAGCCCAATCTGCTGGCGTCATGTTCAAGTTGTTAATGGATTCGACCATGCTTACAGTGAAGGGTGCTTGAGGACCATAGGTTGTTACAGCCTCTTTTAGCTGCTTCACTGTTTTGAAATTTAAAACTTGGTAAAATCGCTGCCCTCCTGCCTCAAATACAGGGCATGTTAATATTTGAGATCTTGTCTCAGGATCCCAACTATCAACTGCGGGGGTTGGGGACCTCCCAGCATATGGAGGTGGCCTTGTTAGTTGGACACTTACGTCCTCTGGTGATAGAAAGGTGTTAGTAGCAGTCTCCTGTTGTAACTTTCCCCCTGATGGCTTTTTCTGTTTTACACTTTCTTTCTCTGTCTGACTAGCTTGAGAGGCCTTCTCTTTTACTTGAATCTTTTCCTCTGTCTGACTAACTTGAGAGACCTTCTCTTTTACTTGAATCATTATGTCTTCTTCTTCCTCTACCATTGTCTGAACTGAAGGCTTTGGACTAAGCAAACAAGATATGAACGTCCACAATGGCAATGTGCCAACTGGCAGAGTCCCTGGGCTTTTCTTTTCTATTCTTTTTAAATCTTCACCATGATGGTTCCATTGTGATATATTTAACAACTCCTCCTTAAAAAGCCATGGGCTACATTTTTGTATTGTATCAACGTATGCCCTGATTGTTCTTGATTTTACTGAGATGCCTCCTTCCTCTAACAATTTACTTAACACTCTTTCAGTTTGTTTTTTACTAATTTCTGATCCCGTATTTCTACTATAATACAACTCAACAAGATAACGCCTAACAAAACTGAAACTGAGTGAAACAAAATTGGAACAACACAAAATCATTATAATAGCCTCCTGAAATGTCCATCCGTCCTTTCTCCCTATCTGTTCCTCAGATGTGAGCGGTTTTTCTTCCATCTTACACATCTCCAGGGACAGGCAACTTAAAACAAAAGTGAAACAAAATAACAAAAGAAGAATCTTAAAATGGCTACCCATCCTCTTGCCCTGCCCTCAGGGGCGAGCAGTTCACTTACCCTCAGTCGCTCCCCGTGCGAGCCACCAAATGCCGCAGTCTGGCTGGGCACAATCAGGAGCCACTTGTCAAAAGAAACTAACTTTATTTTTAGAACCACACACGCCAAACAAAACAGCCTCTCAGGAAAAATCCTCAGAGCCTCAACTGCCACCACCGGCTTTCCACAAGCCTCTCTCTCCCACACAAGCCTCTCTCCACCTCCCACAATCCTCCTGCTCTTGAGGCCGATTGGCTGGGTCACGTGGGCGGAGCCAAAAAAAGTCCCCCAATGAGCAGCTCCGTGGTCTGAAAGGGCAGGGAAACAGTCCAATGAGCATCACCGCAGAGGAGCCAATCAGCTAGATGTTGCTGGGGCCGAGGAGCCAATCAGCTAGATGTTGCTGGGGCCGCTGTGAGCCAATCATCAGCCGGCAGCTGGAAGTTTGCTGGCAGCTGGAAGTTTGCTGGGGCCCCTTTGGCTGTGGCTCTCAACACCTGGAGTCACTAATTTACTGTCCTAGCAGCCACTGGCTCTTTTCTTCAATTTTGTTTCAGTGATACGATGTGGCAGGCAGTTTTGCTGAATGATTCTCATTTTCCTTCCTGTGAGTGGAGAGGCTCTGCCCGTTACTCTTGTAGTGACCTGGACATTGCCCCTGTCCTGGAGGTAGAGGACAGGTCTTCAAATGTAGGTGTGCCTTTATGCAGCCGCTTGGGTCGAATTATACTTACCTGTCCTGCTAACCCTGCCCCTCCTGACCTTTTTTGGATAAAACTTTCTAAAAATGAGGGTTCTCCCTAATAAAAGTTCAGCTCCAAAAGAGCTCTCTCTCTCTCTCTCTCTCTCTCTCTCGCCAGCCTCTCGTGACTTTTCCTTGCTCTCCCATTTGGGGAGCTTGAGGCCGAGAGCGGAGGAGCCATCTTGAAGATTGATTTAAAGGTAAAATGTGTGTCTGTGTTTTATTTGGTGTCCCAGAAACTTCACAGGAGTGACCTTAAGTTCAGCTGCTTGTCAGGTTGCTGGCAGCAGGTGGCGCCCTGAACAAGGGACCACTAGGTGGTGAATTTCCAGGTTGATTGAGAGAGCATGCTATAGAAATTTAGTGGACTATAATTTTTTGAGGGGTCAAAGAGGAAGCAGACAGTTTTAGAGCCAAGTACGTTAAAGAATTATCCTGGGCCATTCCATGTCTTTAGATAAAGAAATGTATTTAACAATTCTGGAAACAATAATCAACCTGAGAGGAAAGCAAGTCAAAAGGACCCAGTTAGCCTAGTTCCTGAAAGGGGTTATCGAGGTGTGCCCATGGTTTTGTCAACAAACGTAACAAATTTACATAGTTGGGAGAGACTAGATAGAAAACTATATAAAGGATGTCTCTCTGCTAAGCTGTCTAAAAGTACAATAGAGAGTGTTCAAAAGGACTGGATTGCTTTAGAAATGTGTCTCTTTGATGACCTAGATCAGGACCGGTGGTCCCCTGAGGACCTATTGAAAGGGCTTCAGAGAGCAATTAGGGAGTCTGAAGCAAGAGAAACCGCCCGAGGCTGCTTCCAAGCGGTTCTCTCTTACCCCACCAGGACTGAGAGTGGAGTCAAATTTCTCTCAATGTGCAGTAAGGCCAGTCACAGACAAGCTGCCTTGGGGAAAGACCTAAAATCAAAAGCTCAGTCTCCCCTGAGCCAGACAAACTCAGCAGCTTAGAGGAGCATCAAGGGGCGTGTTCCAGAGAGGAGACTAGTCCCCATTGGATTTCTGTGAGTCAAATTCAAAATGGAGAGGAGCAAGATGGACAGGAATATACAGATGAAAAAGAGTCACAATCTGAGGGGCCTCAGTCCAAAGGTGAGGAAGACCTAGAGGAGGGCTTTGCTAAATTACATTTAGCTGGGCAGGCACCCACCATCTGAATTCGGCTGCTCTCCTCTGGGAGGGAGAACAGGGTTCAGTAATTACTCTGAACTGATGGTCGCCATGCTTAGGCCACTACAATGGTGGCCTTAGAAGAATGCAGGAAGTGGGGAAGACATTACAGATTTTCAGCTTTTTCCAGTCTTTGAACAGATTAACGAACAAAACCGCATGTCTGCAAGCACGCTGTAGGTCCCTTTAAGACTCTAAAGGAGCTCAAAAGTGCTTGCAGAACCTATGGCCCTAACTCACCTTTTGTGCAAAGCCTGCTAGATTCATTATGCCAGGAGCCTTTACCCCCAAATGATTGGATTTCAGTGGCAAAGGTTTGCCTCTCTGGGGATGATTATCTCCTTTGGCGATTTCACTGGGCTGATTATTGTATTGAACAGGCTGAGAGAAACAGGAGACAAGGTTTTGAAGCTCCCTTATAAATGTTAACAGGAACTAGATAATTTGTGGACCTAGAGAGACAATTAAATTATGATTTAGCCATTTATGATCAGATCACTGAATGTACCAAAAGAGCCTGGCTCCAAATATCTTCCAGGGATCAAACAAATTTAGCTTTCAATCAGATAAAACAGGGAGTGGAAGACCTCAAAATTTTTTATGATTGATTTTAAGTTCCAGTAGGGGGTGCTCCTGCCAGATTAATTGAGCCTAATACACTCACTCAGTCCGGGAACCCAGAAGTTGAGATTTTAAGCAGTCTGTCCGTGGAGCAACAAGGTAAAAGTACTAATTGCGCCAGTATGTCTTTAGTAAAGAGCCGAATGGCATATTCTGATTTTACAGTGAATGTTAGCTCATCTCTAAAATCCGGATCAACAACTTGTGGTATTACTTGTATTCCCTCTTTAAAATTATTTTGTCCCAAAATTAAGCCTATAGTACCTAGGGGTAATGGCCTACGGATTCCAGTAGTAACTCGCTATGATCCCATTTGAGGTGTTAAATCTATTACCATGGCTGGTCGTAAAAGTACTGTTTGGGTGGAGCTGACTGGTAATAATGACAATCTGCCATGGTCGGCTGTGATGAAGGCTGTCAAAGCCTTTGAATCTAACTCCTCTTCCGCCCAGATTATTTGGCGGGCCTGGGGTAAGGCTCGTATTTCATTTTTTGGCCCTGAAAGAGGTGGAAGTGAAGTCAGAATGGCCGCCACCATATCTGTTCCTATCCCCCCCTAGCCATGCAGCTTTTTATTCCATAATGCTGCCCCTGCGAACCCGGAAAGGTTTCTGCTCTGTTGCGCGGAGATTCGCAGTCCCACGCCAAATGCTCAGTCCTATCACAATTAAAACACTGCCCATGAGAATGGCATCTCTGGGATTGGGGCTGAAGTACCTACTTTAAAGACACGGCAGGCAAGTGTGAAACCTTGTAATTGTGTGGGACCAACATCCACACAAATGCGAATGAATTCAGAGATTGTTTCTTTTTTCCAATGAGATCAGAGGATGTCCTAATAAACTTTATGGGCATTTTCATTTAACTATTAATTCAGAAGCATTTGAATCCCCGATTGACCTGTTAGCTGCCTGGTACAGGAGTGCTACCTTTTCCCCAACCCCCAAAACAACATAGAAAATTAATTGGTTCACAAAAGAGCCAATCCGGGTTATTCAGCAGCCCCTAACCGGGGAAAAACTTAAAATAGTTCATATATTAGTTGAAGAACATCTTCAAACTGGTCATTTAGAGTCTATGCTTAGCCCCTGGAGCACACCCATCTTTGTAATTAAAAAAAATCTGGTAATTCGAGATTATTACAAGACTTTAGAGCTATTAACCTTGTTATAGAGCCCATGGGAGCATTACAATCTGGACTTCCTTCTTCCACAGCTATTCCTTTAGATTATAATTCGATAGAAGTAGATCTAAAGAATTGGTTTTTCTCTAAACCTTTACACCCAGAGGACTGTAAAATGTTTGCATTTAGTGTCCCAGCAATTAATTTTTAAAGAACTAGTTAAAAGATATTGCTGGAAAACACTGCCTCAGGAAATGTGTAACAGTCCTACCCTATGTCAAAAATCACACCTGTGAAGGAAAAATTCCCTGATGCATATATTATTCATTTTATGGATGACATACTCTTAGCTCATGCTAATTCAGATGTACTTTTAAAAATTTTTGCCCAATTAGAGACTTCACTCACAACAATGGGTTTATGCTTAGCAACTCAGAAGGTACAAAGGACATCTCCTTTTTAATATCTAGGTCATGTGATTGAAG
The DNA here is from genome assembly GCF_001458135.2 of Marmota marmota marmota. Taxonomy (NCBI): domain Eukaryota; kingdom Metazoa; phylum Chordata; class Mammalia; order Rodentia; family Sciuridae; genus Marmota; species Marmota marmota. Next base: position 17,565,313 of record NW_026000222.1, read on the forward strand.
GACATACAATCCGTCCTCAAAACTTACAAATAAGAGTCAAGGAGCTGCACACCCTCAATGATTTTCAAAGCTTATTAGGAGATATTAATTGGCTGAGGCCATCTTTAAAGCTAACTACTTCAGATTTAAGTCCTTTATTCCAGATATTACAGAGAAAACGTTTTCCAACTCCTTCTCCTCAGCTCACAGCATAGGTGAAAATGGCTTTGAGGAAAGTTGAAGTTGCTATTAAAAATGCTCATCTTACTAGAATTAATCCACAAGAGCCTATATAGTTATTGTTATTTCCAACTGCTCATGCTCCTACGGAGGCAATATGGCAAACATTGGGAGTTATTGAGTGGATTCATTTAGCCCACTCTCCTCAAAAGTCATTAACTCCTTTTCAAGATTTTGTTGCTCAATTAGTCATAAAGGGCAGAACAAGAGTTTTACAGCTAGTTGGATTGGATCCTTATATTATAATCATTCAATTTTTTGCTCAACAGAATGATTGGCTCTTTCAAACTTCTAATTTATGGCAAGTAGCCTTTGCTAATTTTCCTGATCAGATAGTCATTATCCTCATGATAAAATTATTCAATTTACATTAATAAAGCCATTCATTTTCCCAAGGATTGTACATACACAACCAATAATAAATGGTGCACTAACAGTATTCACTGATGGCTCAAGTTCAGGTAAAGCAGGTTTTTATAGTCATGTTCATACAGAGGTAATACAAACCTCATACGCTTCTGCCCAATGAGCAGAACTACAAGCTCTCATTTGTGATTTAAGTTGTTTTACAAATGAGCCCATCAATATTTATTCTGACAGCTTATATGCAGTTGGTGTTACAAAAGTATTAAAACTTTAATTATTGGATATACATCATCATAAGAGTTATTCAGTTTGTTTCCTATCCTGGAAAGAACAGTAAAAATGCAAAGGCATCTATGTTTTATAGGCCACATACGGGCCCACACTAATCTTCCAGGGCCTCTAACACCAGGTAATGATAAGATTGATAAATTAGTTGCTGTTTGTCAGAAAATATCTTTATATGACTGTGAACAAGCTTCATATTCTTTGCATCATCAAAATGCTTCTAGCTTATGTAAAAAATTTAATATTACTAGAGAACAAGCTCGTCAAATTGTACGTCACTGCTCCCAGTGTGTTATACACACTCCATCTTTACCATCCCTGTGCATTAAAACCAAATCAATTATGGCAAATTGATGTAATTCATATTCCTCAATTTGGTAAACAATGTTATGTACATGTAATTATAGATACTTATCTAGATTTATCTTTGCAAAATAAAATACTCAACATGTTATTTCTCATTGTTTAGCTGCTTTTGCAATATTAGGATATCCTTAACAGATTAAAACTGATAATGCACTGGCTTATGTAAGTTCTTCTTTTCAACAATTTTGCCAAGAGTTTCATATTGACCATAAAACAGATATACCTTATAACCCTCAAGGTCAAGCTATTGTACAATGAGCTCATTTATCTGTTAAGCTACAATTACAAAAACCAAAAGGGGGAAATAGGACTATGACTCCCTAAAATAACCTCATTCATGTTCTGTTTGTTTTAAATTTTCTAAGTTGTGACTCAGAAGGTCACACTATAGCTGAACGACATGTCTTCCACAGCAACAGACCCTTTAGGCTGAGTTTGGTGGAAGGTCTTACAGACATGTCAATGGAAAGGACCAGAACCAGTGATTATGTGGGGCAGAGGACATGCTTGTATTTTTCCAGAAAGTTCTTTTCATCCTACTTGGGTACCTGAACATGCCATCAGGCATGGAGGACATAGAACCAAGATTCAAACGACTGAAGATCGACCCAGAGAAGACTTCCCTCAAAAAGAAGAAATCTCAAAGGAAGAGAAGAAGAGTGATGGCTCCAAGAAACTGAATGAAGAAGCTAATCTTGTGGAAGGACCTGAAGAAATTGATGCTGCAGGCTGCATGAATGATTTGACAGCAAGGAAAAGTTGAATCTCCAATGATGATGCTTGCTTCAATAATAGCTCTATTGAGCTGTCAGGTAAAAGGGAATCAGGGAGAAACTTATTGGACATATTTTCCAGATCCACTTGTAGTACACCCAGAAGTGTGAACTGTAGAATCCATCCCACTATTTACTAATGACTCATATATGATGAGAGGATTTACAGACACTCATATTCCTCCCAACCATGTGACTGGATTTAATTATTCTGGCTATAGTGCCCAATTACCTTTGTGTTGGTCCCACGATAAACATGCTGGCTATCTAAAAGTGTCATTTGAGGAAAAGACAGCAATTGGGAGACCTGGACCAACTAATAACACTGTTACTGGAGACTCAAAAACCTTATATCAGATCAGTTATTAAAATGGGACTTCCTCATAACAAACGAGTCATCTCAGCAGAATATCCACAAATACCTCATTGTCCTAACTGTTCTGCAAATAGAAATTAGCACCTTCCCTAAGTGCATGGGTTGTATAAATACTTTTCAAATACAACATAAGGTGTCTAGAAATAGAGGGTATATTTTGGACTGGTCTCCTAAAATTGACAAAAGGCAGTTGTGCAAGAGTACTGCCATGACTCCTGGAGGATTTGTTAGCAATATCTTGACCTTCAGAAAAGGTGGCATTCCAAAAGATGTTTGGCGCTTACTGACTGCCTCAGAATTCTTTTTTTTTTTTTTGCCTCAGAATTCTTACATTTTACTGACAAATCTTTACCAGACTTTGTAAGCAAGAACTGTAAGGAAGGTTCTTGTTATGGCTTACAGGTCTATGTTCAATCTCCTTATGTTTCAATTACTGGAAATGTAAAAGTCAAAAGAAAAGATGATAGATATCTTATAACATGTAATAAATGTAATTTAACTAATGTGTATCACCAGATATAATAGAGGAAAAGGAATGTTGATACTCCATCAGCCCTCTTTTGTCTTATTGCCAGGTAATATTTCAGAGCCGTGGTACGCTGATGCTGATTTTCAAGTCTTACAACAAATACACACCCAGCTAGCAAGACCTAAACGTGCTCTTGGGCTCATAATAGTGGGAGTTGTTGCCTTGGTTTCTTTTATTGCTTCAATGGTCACAGCTTTGGTAGCCATATCTCAAAATATTCAACATGCAACTTTTCTTAATAATTTGGCTCAGAATACTTCCAAGGCCCTTCATAATCAAATAAATATTGATAAAAGGATTGAGACTAAGCTAAATGCCTCAGAGGCTACTGTCATAAATATTGGTAATGAACTTTCGGCTTTGAAATTCAAGGAAAGGCTTAAATATCATGCTAGCTATAAGTATGTGTGTGTTACTGCTACCAAATACAATGCTTCCCAATGGGATTGGGAGAAGGTTAAAAACCATTTGTTGGGTATTTGACAAAATAATAATAACAGCTTGGATCTTTTGGAGCTACATCATCATATTCAAGACATACAAAAGAGTAAGATTGATTTTTTTCAGATCCTACTTCTTTAGCTGATCAAATATTAAAAGAATTGAATGGCTTTAACCCTGGAAACATTCTTAAACATTCTTCATGGTATATTCTTGTATTGTTCCCCTTGCTACTAATTCTCTCTTGTATTGTAATTGTAGATGGCAAGCTTTCAAAACAAGGATTTGGGGACTTGAAAAAGCAACCCATTACCTACCTTTTCAAAGAAAAAAGAGGAATATATGGGAGGCGGTCTTGCTGAATGATTCGCATTCTCCTTCCTGTGAGAGGAGGGGCTCTGACTGTCACTCTTGTAGCTAAAATGGGGCTTCCTGCCCTGGTCCTGAAGGTAAAGGACATGTCTTCAGACATAGCATGCCATCCTGTAGCCCCTTGGGTTGAATTACACTCACCTGTCCTCCTAACCCTGCTCTCCTGACCTTTTTTGGATGGAACTTTCTAAGACTATGGGTCTCCCAATAAAAGCTCACTTCCAAATGTGCTCACTCTCTCTTGCCAACTTCTCGTGAATTTTCCTTGCTCTGCCATTTGGGGGGCTTGAGGCTGAGAGCAGAAGAACAGTCCTTAAGCTTAATTTAAAGGTAAATTATGTGTCTGTGTTTTTTTTGGTGTCCCAAGAAATTCACACAAGTGACCTTAAGTTTAGCTATCCACACAGGTTGGGGGCCCCAATGTGACCAAAAGACCAAACAAGAAAACATAAAAAGGAAAATTTCATTTGGGGCTCATGGTTTCAGAGGGCTCAGACCATAGACAGCAGGTCCATTCCTTAGGTCTCAAGGAGAGGCTGAATATCATGGTGGAAGGGTGTAGTGGAGGAGAGCTGCACAAGACATCATACCAGGAAGCAGAGAGAGAGAGCGAGCTCCACTCAACAGAGACAAAATACTTATACCAGAGGCCCGCCCCAGTGACCCACCTCCACTAGCTCCACCCTCCATGGCTACAGTTACCATCCAGTGAACCCTCATCAGAGAATTAATTCAATGATTGGAATAAGGCTCTCATAACCCAATCATGTCACCCCTAAACTTTCTGGTATTGTCTCACACATGAGCTTTGGGGGACACCTCCTCTTTAAACCATATCACTGGCCCATGAGGGTGTTGGGGTGGAGAGGAGGGAGCAGTGGGCTGTAATGGAGGAGCCAGGAGGGCTTCTCTGAGGGGACACAAAATGAAGATCCCCCAAAGGTGAGAATGATGACCTTGGGGCATGAAGGGGACTGCCTGAGCAAACTGGGCAGTGTGACTGTGCCCGTGGTCCTGGGAAGTCCTTCTTCCTCTCAGCATTCAAAGTTTCCTGAGTTCCCTCCAAGGTCCTTGTAGTCCTGGTCTGAGGGTCTGTGTAAACCTGTCCCTATTCGGTCCTGG
>NW_026000222.1:17572259-17582066 GCF_001458135.2 Marmota marmota marmota
GGCATGTTTGCAGCAGGAGCACAATGAATGTTTTCAGCACAGAGTGGAAGGATTATGCATCAGTCCCTATACACTAAAAGGAACTAAAAGGTCTTTTCACCTCTGCAGAGATCCAGTCACCCAGGCTTACCGCTATCCTCGTCTGCCCTCTAGTGTCCAAGATGGGCAACATGGCAATTTTCATCTTCCACCCTAAAGGCCTTGGTGCCCTGTGGTTGGCCTTAAAAGCACTGGGTGAAAGAGGGGACTTTCTTTCCTGGGAAAACTGGTGCCCCATGGAGGCAAGTTGGTGAGAGGCAGGATATAGGGGGAGTCCCAAGGTCCATGGAGTGAGGGACACAGCCTTTCCATGACACAGAGAAAATGCTTTGGAGGAACAAAAGGGCATATTGAGCTTCATTTGGCACTTTTGATTACTGAGATAAAAGATGAGAGGGTTTCTATTGGAGGGGTCAGAAAAGTTTAGGGACAACAATGAGGTGAGAGGGAAAGTCAACACATGGATGCCATAGTGAGTGGGGGATGGTCAGGAGGCTGCAGAGGGAATTCTGAAAGATTTTGGATGGAGAGGTCCTCAGGGACCCAGGGACAAGAATCTCTTCTGCTTTGTGTCTGGACCTCCTGACATGTCAAGACCTCTTCCTGGACACACCCCACAGAGAAACATCTTCACAGCTGTGTTGTGATTGTGTCAGTGTTGGGCTCACAGTGTCTGCAGAGCCACAGAGAATAAGAGGCAACTTCAGGAGACAGGACCCTGAGGACCCCACCTGGCTCTCCAGGATGCACCCAGCTGGCCCAGGCTCCAGAAGTCAATGGAAAAGCCCAATCCTGCTTTTCATAAGTATGGGGCCTGTCACCTCCTTGGGACAGAAATAGATGAGTATGTCCATAGATTGAAATGTTAATAATGGATGACATTTAATCTCCAGGTGGGCTCAGGGATACGGAACTTTGGTTTTGTTTGTAGCCTGGGTGGGTTAGATGTGGGAACTGTAAGTATTTGGCCTGAAAGTTTGTGTGTTGCAAATTCATTCATTGAAAGCCAGTCTCCATGGGCTGGGGATAGAGCTCAGTTGGTAGAGTGCTTGCCTGGCCTGCTCTAAACTCTAGTGCATTCAGTTCTAATGCACTAGCTCAGTCCCCAACACACACACACACACACACACACACAAAATGCATAACTAATAAAATCCGTCTACTATCTGAGATTTGATTGAAAAAGCAAGCAAGCAAACAAGCAAGCCAGTCTGAAAGTGATGAATCATTGGGAGTGGACTGGGTGTGGGAATTGTGAAATAGGCCCAAGACAACTTGTTCTCCCCTTCTGCCAAGTGAGGACATAGTGGGAAGGTGCCGATAGAAATCAAAGCAAGACCTCCCCAAACAACAAAACTGCTAGCACTTGATTCTGGACTTGTCACCTCCAACACAGAAGACAACATATTTGCATTGTTTATAAGCTACCCAGTTTATTGGGCTTATTTATTTATATCTTGTTGGTAGCACTGTGATCAAACCCAGGACCTTGTATATGCTTGGCAAGTACTCTACCACTGAGCTACCCTCCCAGGACTTATTATTTTATTTTGAGCTCAGGTTTCCCCGAGTGGCCAGACTGGACAGAGTATGTAATTCTTTTCCCTCAGCCTCCTGAGTGGCTTGGATTATGGGCATGTGCCACCGTGCCTCACTATATTATTATTGAAGTTGTTGTTGTTGCTGTTGCTGTTGTTGTTACAGGAGCCGGATGGAGTAAAACACTGGGGCTTCTGGTGTACAGGTTTTCTACAGAGGTCCCATCAATATGTGAACATGGGGTACTTGCTGAGGGGTGGGCAAGGGGTTCAGAAAGTAGCAGCTCCACTTCTTGAAACTTCTCTGTCAGCATGGGAGGGTGGCAACTGGGAGGAGGGGTTAGAAGGGGTTGTAGGGAAGGAGAGGGGAGGAAGGAAGCGAGGGACTCAGGTATAATGGGGTGAGGAGGAAGGTGGACATGCATTGGGAATTACTGAGGGTGTCTAACAAGAGAGGACCCATGGTGGAGTGTATGGATGAATAGCTATGTGAATGAGTGGGTCAACCCTGGTTTGTGGGTGGGCATGTGTGGGCACTACAGGAAGACCCCATCACCTAGCACACCACTCTCTTCCTGATAAGGAAGCTAGAGCTCTGTGTGCTTGTCCTCATCTCCCTTTAGCTCCTGGATCTTTTGAGGTAGGGTCTTGGTCCAAGAACTGAAACCTGTGTGCCTTCAGGGCCTGGCCCACAGCAGGCTGGATGTCCAGCTGCAGGTACTGCTGGTCCTGGTTGAACAGTGGCCAGTGGGGTAGGCCCTCTCCGTTGGGGTTCCTGTGCACATGCCCTCCCAGCAGGGAAGGGTGAGGGTCAGTCTGAGCTCTGTTGAACTAAAATCTGACCTTCCACCCTAATTATGCAGCCAGGCGGGCAGGGGTGTTGAGAATGGGGAGAGGTGTCCCGATGTAGGAAAGCAATGACCTCTCACTTGTGTCATTCCACACAGGGCAGAGCAACCTGGCCTGTGTTGCCCTTCCCTGTGAGAGGCTGGCTTTCATGGTAGCCCAGCACTATGGCTCACCCTCTGGACCACTGTACCCAAAGAGACCAGTGACCTGTACCCAAAAAGCACCCTCTTTCAGTGTGGGTCATCCTGTTGGGTAGGGGGCTAGGATGTGATGAAGGACACACAATAGCTAATGGGGTCACCTCAGATAAGGGGAGCAGTGGAGGGCCTGTGTCCCCTGGGAGTTTGCAGTGTGCAGGTGTCCTCACCCATTTCGAGCAAAGTTGGCCCAGTATTTCATCATCCTCCTGTTCAGCAGCTTCTCCTCCTCAGTGAGCTCCACTGTGGGAGGAGGAAGGCAAGGGTCCAGGTCCTGGCCAACTCCATCCAGCTGACCACTCCTGTGCCACAGTCACCACCCCAGCCCCAGGCTTGTGTCCCTCCCCTATCACAATAGTCCTGGGGCCAGGCCCTCTGCTTGCCCAACCTGCCTTTACTACTCCCAGCCTTTAACTGAATCAACACTGGGCTCATCCTTGGCCTAGCAGTTTCCTTCATTGGACATTGTGAAGTCATTTAAGAAATAATTATTCCTTTAACCACCGCCCTCTTCTCCTATGGTAGACACCATGGTTGGGTTGGGAACAGTTTGAAGGAGTATAGATTTGAGTGGGAAAGGTCTAATCCTGGAATGACCTGTTGAGTTGTAATATGATAGACACTGAATCCCATGCTCTCTCTTAGCCCCAGTTTCTCATTGTACCATGAGAGTGATTGCCACCATGTACGCAGGAGAATGCTCCTGTGTAATAAGGAGAATTCACCTCTGATACCATTGATGTGGGATCCAAACACAAAGATGATTTCATCACCATGGTCAGCCTTCACATGTTGTGGCTTGATGTTCTTATAGATGCTGGGACGATGCTGGAACTCATAGAAGTAGACAGGAGCATGGGAACCTGGAGGGTGGACATGATGTGTCACTCTTGGTGGCAAGATTGCTAGGTCCAATGCTGGCTTGAATCTTCACAGTGGCTTGGAAGCCCTGAATGCATCAGAGGCAGTTGGAAGACTCTTTGTTAATTCATATCTTGGACTTCCTGTCTGTGTGGTCATGGGCAAAGTCCTTGATTGCCACTACCTTAGTCCTCTCCTCTGTAAAATGAGTGTGATATCTATGTCTTATTCTAGCCATAAGTATGTATGGAGATGAGGGCCTTCAGGTGCCTGGCACCAGGGGTTGGATAAAGACATGTGTCGGGACCTGACACCAGACCTCACCTGGGACCCATAGCTCTGAGCTGTCTCCTAGGAAGCCAGGATTCAGCTACAGATTCACTCACTCTGATCATGTGCTACTTGGAGTGCAGGCATCACAAAAAAGAAGTCTGCCATCATCTCCTGGAACTGGAGTTGGAGGGTGTGGGGGTCCTTGTTGTCTCTCATGTACTCCTCCATCAATAGGTCAGCACATTCGGCAGGCAACTTCATCTAGTCCAGGGGATCAGGGAGAGTCATGTTAAGCAGTCTCTGGGGCAGGGAGGTAGCCACTTGATGTTGTGGATGGGGTCTGGTGTCGCAACCCCTTGCCCGCAAGGAAGACGCAACTCAGGGATCTTCTTTCAGCAGTTTATTCAGGCCCTTGATAGTTCTTCTTCTCTCCCTCGGATGCCCCTCCCAGCCTTAATAAAGCATCTCAAGCCCCAATGCAAAGCTGCCACGTGGAGCTTTCTCATAGGGTGATGAAAAGTCATGCGCCAACTCTCCCAAATAAGGAGTTGTTTGTCACAGACCACAGCGGAGCCAGCGCCATCTTGTAATGGCGACCATAGTCTGCACGAACGGCAGAAGCGGCTCACCACAGTCTGGGATGTGTCAGGGAACAGGGCAAAGTTGTGAAGCTGTGGGTTGATCCCATTCACAAATGAACATAGATCAATCTTCATTCCTAGACATCATTGAAAAGGAAGATGTCTGGCTGTAGTCTTGCTTGGCACAGATCCCCAGGGGCCTCACCATCTCTGCTGATGTTCTCTGTAGAACAGCTCGCATGGTCTCTCTGTCTATTTCTTTGTGGATTTCAGGGGGGCTCACACCCTGTGTGGTGAAGGGATAGTCTAGAGTTGGGAATGGGAAGACCAGGATCTATGACTTCTAAAGCCGCTCCCACCTGACACTATCGTGGGGTTTTGAGAGGGGACTCACCATGGTAATGACCCAACCATACTCATCATTGTTGACACCAATGATGCTCGGAACAGGGTGAAAATCAGCAGAGGCCAGAAGTTCCTGGGGGTGCCTTGGTAGGAAGGCCCCATCCACCACAGCAGGAATGACAGTGAAAGTCTAAGTGGGCATTCAAGGTACATGATGACAGGAAGGAAAGTCTCTGTTCTAATGACACCTGAGTTACCTCCAACCCGTCCCAACTCAACTAATGATGCTCACACAAACATTCAGGGATTCTACACCTGGTGTAGCATATTTTCATCTCAATTTCCCATCCAGGGCTATGAGGATACAAGAAGACCAAGCCTTGGAAATGAGATCCTTGTTCCACAGTAGAAATCACTGTATTTTCCTTCCACCATAACCCCTGTCTCCTCACTAAAGTCCATTCAGCCCTACCTTGGTAATAGCCAGCATTTCCTGTTCACTCTTGCCCCGCAGGCAGCTCACCAGGGCCTCTGACTCTACTTGCCCACAGGCAGACAGGTTGGCTACCATCTGTAAAGGCATGAAAAAAGAGTGGATCATTTCTCAAGGCAGGGAGGGAGGTGTTGCCTAAGGTCTCAGTGGTGTTTGGTTTACCCATAATTCTCAAAGTGTACCCTGTGTCTATTGCTGCAGGTGTGAAATTCTTCCACATTTCCTGAAGCTCATGTGTCAGCCAAAGGAGCCATCACACCTGCTTACATGGGTCTTCTGAGGACAAGGCCCCCAGGTTGCAGCTTTGCAGAACATAGAGTAAAATCAACCACTTGAGGCAGATGTGTGTGGATTCTGACCTTTGAGTTCTTCAGAAACCCTGGGGTGGTAGCCAGTTCTGGAGATACCTGCATGGTTTTTATTCCCATAAAATAGACAGAGTGGCAGAGGCTCTAAAGTTGAAGGGCGAGGCACCAGATTTGGCCTTGGGTAGTAAAGGATACTCACTGTGGAGACATCTTTAGATGAGCTGGTGATAAGGCCAGGCAGCAGGGCCACCCCACTCTGCATGATGGCACCATGGAAGAGTCCTTGGGACATTGGAGACACCACAAGTGAGGACACACTAGTGCCACCTGCAGACTGGCCAAAAATGGTGACCTTATCAGGGTTGCCTCCAAAGTGTGTGATATTCTGCTGGACCCAGCGTAGGGCGGCCACTTGGTCCAGGTAGCCCCAGTTGCCAGTGGCATGCTGGTCTCCAGTGCTGAGAAATGCAAGGATGATGATCATGGATGGTCCTCTGTCTACTCAGCCTCCATTGACCATCCCTGTCCTAGGCTCACCTGAAGAATCCCAGAACTCCCAGGCAGTACTGGATAGTGACCACCAGTACATTTTCAATGGCTGCCAGAATAGAACCATCACACATGGAAGCTGAGCCCATCACCAAGGCACCACCATGGATCCAGACCATCACCTGCGAAATCAGGAGATATACCATGTGGTGGCCACCCTGCCCAACTGCATCCTGAACACCACTTTGACTTGTGTAGCTACCCACACAGAACGCTAGTAGGACCTCATGACCTAGGGTACTGGTGACACAGTAAGTTCAATTTGGAAGATCAGGGCTCCCAAACTTTGGGGTCTAACCAGGAAACGGAACATGGATCTATTCCTCTCAGAACTACTCTGAAAGGAAAAGAAAACTGATGTTTCTGTGATTATCCCACTTGAACATTAATTTAAAGTGTCATCTAATCTCTGGCCCAAAAAATAATCGATGGTCATGGAATTTAATGATCTTAAAGTGCACCCTTTGGGCACCTGAATGGATCTCCTGAGTACAAGCTGGTGAATTGATCAGTGGGTCAGAACATTTGGCCTCTGAGAGCATCCAGGGCTCTTTGACTCCATGCCTAGGTCAGCTTCCTGCCTGCATAAGAGGCCTTCTTGGAGCTAATAGTGAGAAACTTTTCATGGTAATTCACTCCACAGTGGTGGCCAGCTGAACCTGTGTCTTCCAGTGTCGTCAATATTGTTATGTAATACTTGGGGTCAATCCCAGGCCTTTACAGCATTGAGCTAGCTCTCTACCTTCAACCATGTCCCAAGCCTGCTTCTAATGTTCTCCCAAAAATATTCTCCCACCCTTCACCTGACCATGACTTAACACTCACAGGCAGGTTAGAGCCCTCACGGGCATGTGCAGGCGCGTAGATGCTGAGGTACAGGCAGTCCTCTGACATGGGGATGGGAGGCAAGCTTATAATCCCTAGGTTCAGAGCCTCTATATTCATTGCATCTGCATTTTGCAGACACCTGGTGACAATGGAATACAGTTACTCCAGGGGCTGAGCAGTGGTCAATTGTTGAGGGCTGAAATCATGTCAAGATGGCGCCTGGCAATTTGCCAGGAGGAGTGGTTTGTGAAGCAATGCCACAGAGCCATTAAGATGGTGGAGATTCCTTATTGGCTGATTGCTGTATCTGGATGATGCTAATTGAGTCAAGCTGTGTGTAATTGGTTAGGTATATATACCCCTGCTGCCCTGCAATAAAGCAGTTCCCGTTTGAACCTTCAAGTTGCTTGTCACCTCCCGGTTATTTGCCCAGCTGGACTGCAGCAGTCAATTCAGACCTCAGGTCCTGACTCGATCCCAGACAACCTCCCTCCTTGCTTAAACTGATGCCTTGCCTCACATGATCCTTCTTTCAAGACATTTCCTACTGGTTTCCAGGTCACAGGCTCTGGGTAAGCAGGGATGACCCCAGACCTCCAGGGAGACCTCAAAATGTTGAGTACTTGCGTCCAACTCTTTCTGCGGCTGGGCAATCCTAGCTCTAGGGCCCTATCTGGGAAACACTGGCTGCCTGTGTTGACATTCACCACTTATCCCTGTCCCAATTCAGTCCTGGAACAGCATACATGTCCCCACACTGCTGGTGCCTGAGTGGATGGAGGTTAGTTTTTCACAGAAGGGTAATGGGGCATCCCACAGCCCAACTTGAGGCTCTCAGAAAACCTCACCCCTCCACTGAGTCTCGAGCTATAAGCACACGCCCCTTTCCCTTGGCCCTGTGGGTAGGGTCCCCAAGGATCCACCACTGTTGCCCTCCTCAGGGACCTGCAGCTTCGACTGCTGGAGTCAAGGTCTTTTATAGGTTCAGAGAGCCAAGCCGACCCTCTCCCAGACACATCTCCCCTGGTGGGAGAGAACCCCTGGAGTAAGCCAAATCCAGGGACATGTGTTTCTGCCCTTGTGTTCAGCACCTTGAGCTAATGCCTGTTGGGTTCCAATCGCTGAGGCAGGGGCCTGGCAAAGTTACTCCTGCATTGGAAAAATGAATGTGGGAATTGCCCCAATGCAGAGATATATATTTCTATGTATTTGTTTACTTAGGGCCTGGGTTTCAAAGATGGTGCATTAGGTTGCTAAAAACACATTACCACTGACTTATAGCCCCAGGCCTTGCAGTGCAGTTTAGATGAAGAAGCCACTGCAGCCTGGCTCAGGGATTGTAGTACCCATCCTCATCCCAGCCCTGAGGTTTCCCAGGAGAACTTACATGGCAGGGTGGGAGGTCCCATCCCTCACACCACTCCAAGGTTCAGGGGGCTCAGGGGCTGCAAAGCGCAGTGGTCCTAGAGGTGGCTTGGCAAAGGGAATTCCCAGAAAGGTGTGGACCCCAGCATCGGTGCCCTTCACATGGATGAGACTGCCCCGCACCTGCCCGGTGTGAGTCGTCCGGATGGGGCTGACTGAATCCTGGCCTGTGGGCAGAGAGATGCACTTCAGGCTCAGGTCTCATCAATCAGCTGCTGACCTGCAGCACTGTGGCCTGGTTGGCCCTCCTCAGCTCAGCCTTGTGGAGGGACCCTGATCTGTCAACATTCACTTCAGAATCTTTCTGCCATCCCTGTCCCTATCCCCACCACCACTATCACTCGATCGGGTCACAGCCTATCCCTCCAGGCTCACCAGGCCCCTGTGACTTGCCACCATCCTTGAGTCATATTGGCAAGGTTTCAGCCTTTGAGGACTATAGGCATGGAATGACTGCATTATGCATTGAAAGAAGGATGTGATCCTTGTAGGGCAGGGGCAGAATGGTATGGTTTGGGTATGGTTTGCCCCCCGCAAAGGATCCTATCATGGGTGACAGGTCCTCAGTGAGGTGGTACCTTTCATAAGTAGGCCCTAGTGATTAGCTCAGGACTGCCCTGTGAAGGGATTAATATTAGTCTTTCAGAGTGGATTAGCTCTCACAGGAGTGGGTTAATTCATTTCAGGTGAGTGAGTTTTTCTACAAGAGCAAGTCTGGGGCTGGGGTTGTGGCTCAGTGGTAGAGTGCTTGCCTAGTGTTTATGAGGCACTGGGTTTGATTCTCAGCACCACATATAAGCAAACAAACAAATAAAAGTCCATCAATAACTAATAAATTTTTTTTAAAAGCAAGTCTTCCTCTACAATGTCTATTTAGGCTTCCTCTTTCACCATGTGATCTCTTTCCGACAGTCCTATGATTTCAAGCCATTACCATGTTGTTACATAGCTGAACATCATTAACCAAGACCGAACCAGAGAGGGTCACCTGAGAAGGGCTAAATAAATCTATTTCGTTTATACATCATCCAGTGTTGGGTCAGTTATTCTGTTTTAGCACCCCAAATTGAACTAAGATATGTTCCAAGTCAAAAGGCACACGCATGTCTGTTATCCCAGCGACTCAGGAGGCTGAGGCCAACCACAGAAAATTAGCAAAGTCCTAAGCAACTTAGTGAGATGCTGTATCAAAATACAATGAAAAGGGCCGGGGGACATGGCTCAGTAGTAAAGCAACCCTGGGTTTCACTCAGTACCAAAAAGGGGACATGGGTGGTACGCACCTCTTCCCAGTAACAGGCTTCCTACACAGAATTCCTTACTGGGTGAAATTTCTTTTCATGTAATGTACACAGACAGCAGTCCCAGATTCCTCAGGTTGGTGTTGTGACAGCAATGGACAAAGTCTGCTAAAATGTCCCTGATCAGAGACTTGTTGAGTCAACAGCACATCATCCTTTCCACTCGATGGTGGAGGAAGCTGCACCATGTAAGAGTATGAGGTGACTCAAGTGTTAGGAA
>NW_026000223.1:5000-27770 GCF_001458135.2 Marmota marmota marmota
AATGGCTTAGAAAAGCATCCCTGGAACTCCCATCTTGGCTGCCCCTCTTGCTAACTGTGTAATCATGGGTAATTTAATTAACCTCCCTGTGCCTCCATGTCCTTGGTTGTGGAGCATTGGTGAGAACATGTGCCTCCCTGGGCCATCTTGATTATTAACAAGTGAAGGCTGCAGAACAATTGGAAGGAGGCAAGTACGCCATAGGGGATCCTTAACTGTGAGCCAGAACTGGAACCTTCCTAGAGAACAATGATGACTATGTTCCACAGATGGCTTAGAAGACAGAAATGGGGCTTGTTCCAAAATACTGATAGAGCTCTGTGTGTCTAAGTGTGTCACCTATCAGGGAGGGACAGGCATCAGCCTATCCAAGCTGAGTCCAGATGAAGGAGTTGGCTGTTTCAAGGACCTGTGTTCACCTGCTGTTCATCACAGTGACCAAAATGCCCCACAATAACAATTTACAAGAAGAAAACATTATTTAGACTCATGGGTTCACAGGTCTCAGTCCATGGTTGGCCCAACTCTAATGCCTTGGGCCTAAGAGTGAGGGAGAGAGATTATACAGCAGGGTATCCCAGAGGACATCTGTTCAGCTCCTGGCAACTGGGAATCAGAGAGAGAGGGAGGAGCTTGGCGGACAAAATATAATCCCCAAGGACATGTCCCCAGTGGCCTAACTCCTCCAGCCATGCCGCACCTGGTTATGGTTACCACCCAGCACAGTAGTCTTCAAATCTATCAAATGGATTAATCCATTGATTAGGGTCATGGTTCTTGTATTGTAATCATTTGAGCTCTGAACACTGCTACCTTGCCTATCAAGAGCTTTTAGGAGGGTACTACACATCCAAATGATGACAGGGCTGGTCACTCTTTCAAGAGCAAGAGTGCTTCCTCTCCATGAGGTGTTCAGTGGACAGCAACAGGCTGGGAAAGGAGTACATGGGCTTCTGTTCCACGCTCACAGGGCCTTGTGACTAGTAGGTGGCCATAATGGCCAGGGCTAGTACTTCCTTTTGGCAAAATGCACAGATAAAATTGCTTCAGGGTTTCAGGCAGCTGAGGATGTAATGGTACTGAAGACGAGTGGAGGGTTGCAGGACCTAGCAATGGGCAAGACCACAGCCCATCCAGTACTGGTTCAGTTCAAATTCACTTTCAATCTTCTGATCACATCAGGTGGAAGTTTCAGTGTAGTCCTGGGAGTGCTGAACCACTAACATGTGTGTATTTTTTTTGGGGGGGGAGGAAAGGTGAAAACTGGCCATGCCCAGAGCCACCAGAGCCCATTACTTTGCAGAATGTATCATTAGAGTTTGTCTTCATTGGCTAGGATTCTCTTCTCACTGACCAGCATCTGAGGGCTGTGGCTGGGTGTCATCCATGGGGCATGAGTATCTGTAGCTACTCAAAGATTAAGTCCAATGGAGTCACATCAGCCTTTGAAAATCCTTAATGAGCCTGGTGAGCAAGGTCCTGCATACCTAACCCTGAGCAACTGACCCATTGATGCTCAGCTTATGACAAAGGACATGTGTGCAAACTCAGGTGATGGTACATTTTTAAATACTTGCTTTCTTTCAATTTAGCCCACGCATCATTAAATCTACCCTGTAAAGCAATCCTCTCTCCCTCCTCAGGATATGCATCCTGGCACAGCCCCAGAGGTCTTAGCCATCACCACCATCTAGTTTGATGACAAAGTCACTGATTTTCAAACTGTGTGATTTGACCTCTGGTAAGGAGATGCACTTCCTAATTTGGGGCCCTGGAGGAGGCTCTGAGCTTTATCCCACTACCTGCTTTTACTCTTCTCTGCCTTAAGAGTTACTTTTGAATTGCTTTTATGAATCAGTGTTCTTTGTAAATTTTAGGTTTGAAAATCTACGGTTTGCAATTTTTAGGAAAAAGCTTAAAAAGTTCTGGCTTAGGCAGTTCAATTGTTTTTGAGGTTGCTTTTAGTTTTAACAGTCCCTGATTATCTGTACCCATTTTCTTACCTGCATAATAACATACATCCTGCCTGATAACCCCTCATACCATCTCTGAGATCTGTTGTAACCCCACAATCCCAGGCCCAGGGCTGGGCAAATCCAGAGGATTTCATGAATGTCTGTCAAATCAGTGAGTGAGCTCTGGGCTAACTGCTGCCAGTGTGCAAGAAAGGAAGGGGACAGAGAAAGATTTTCACTATGTTGTAATAGGTCATCAGTGACATTTCATTAACCATGTTGTATCCTACACTGAGCCTTGCATCTTAGCAAATTTTCTTTTTCTTAAAAACAAGCAAACAAATAATGAAGGAGGCCCTCAGTGCTGGTGGTCATGATGACGAGAGACAAAAATGCTTTTTATGCCACAGGGTTATGAGCATGGCCAGCTGACTCCATTAGCTCCTCCTCTGATTTCCCAATGCCATTCTTTTCAAGTCTGTTCAGGCTTTTCCACCTGCTCTGCACCCTTTCCATCAGTGGACCCTGCTCTTGCAATCTCATCTTTTCAGGCCTATGCCTCAGCAACTCGCCCTCCACTGTTGGCAATCTGTTAGATAATGTGCCAGAAGGTTCTTGTTCCATGCTGTGACTCAGTTCCGGTCACATGTTGAACTTAAAATGCCATATCACCACTGCTCAGAGAAGAGGACCATTGTCTTAGGAGCCTTTTGGTTAGACAGACATCTTTAACGATGCAGCACATCCTGCAAATGCTGTTGTGGAGAGTGGGCTAAAGATGAAAAGCTACTAAGAGGTAGTGGAGGACAGTTGGTGAGGAGCAGAAAGTCCCATACTGATTCAGTCTCTTGTTTTCTACTGGTATGTTTCCTCTTTTCTAGAGAGATGCATACACAGGCCTGGTTGATTGTACTCATCAAGTGGGTTTAGCATGTCCCCAGTGACTGCATTTCATGGCACTGAACAGGCTTGCCTCTTCTCCACAGTGTTGAAATCATGGCAGAGGCCCCACACTGGGGGCCAAGAGACTGGGGTGGGATCCATGTGGTATCTGGTATCTGTCATCATTTGTAGCACTTATCTTCTTCCTGCAGAGATGGTAATAGCCAGCATTTGTGTCTCATTTAATCTATCTGGCCTCTCCATGTTGTGTGTGTCCTCTCTGGATTGAAATGGAACTTTATATTCTAGGACCCCTTATCTCTGAGTCCCTACTTGTGTTTCACAGTTCAGGGCATGTATAATCTGCTCCATTTTCTATGCAAATTATACACCCAGCCTGGCTCTCAGCAAGAAGCTTCTGTATTCCACACAATGAATCACTTCTGTTGTAACCAAAAAAATGCATGGAGTAATATTTTTTTTTATTTGATTTGATGAAACATAACAGAACCAAACATCTCCTATTAATTGTAACTGTTGATTTTAAGGTACATCATATTTAGAACTTTAAATGCAAAAAAAACTTTATCTTGCAAAGATGGACATATTTCTTTTGAGTAGCTTGCCTTTTTTTCATATACTTCTCTTAGGAGGTAAAAAAGCATTGCTCTAAAACACACATAATTGAGATTAGAAGAAACTAAATTTACATTGGTAATATGAGAACTTTTAGGGGAATTTTGTTGTTTATTTAGCTAAATAATAGCACATTGTATTTGATAACTTAAGATTTTTTTAACTTGTCATTACACATTTGAGGAAAAACACATACTAAGTTTATTCATTTATTTATTTATTTATTTTGAGAGAGAGAGAGAGAATTTTAATATATATAGATTTTTTTTTTTTTTTTTTTTTTTTTTTTTTTTTNGTTCAGTTCCTTAGCCCATTTATTGATTTGGTTATTTGTTTTTTTGGTGTTAAGTTTTTTGAGTTCTGCATATATCCTAGGGATTAATGCTCTGAGGTGCATGTGGGGAAGATTTTCTCCCATTCTGTAGGCTCTCTTTTCACATTATTGATTGTTTCCTTTGCTGAGAATATGCTTTTTAGTTTTCGACAAACACAACATCTTTATTTGTATGTGGTGCTGTGGATGCAACACAGGCCGCACGCATACCAGGTGAGCTAGCTACCGCTTGAGCCACATCCCCAGCCCCTACGTTTCATTTTATCAAAACCAGGATCCATTTGTATTAAAATAAAACTACTATGAAAAAAATTCAAGATATACATTCCAAAGTCAAAGTACTTTATGAATTGTTCCCTTTATTTAATCCTTTTAACAGTTAGTTGAATGTTTTGAAATGCAAAAAAAAAAAAAGAAAAAAGAAAAAGAAAAAGAAAAAGAAACAAAATAACAACAAAAATGTACAATATTGGGAAGGTGGCCCATGCTTGTAATCCCAGTAGCTAGAGAGGTTGATACAGGAGGATTCTTAGTTCAAATCCAGCCTTAGAAGCTGGGAGGCACTAAGCAACTCAGTGAGACCTTGTCTCTGAATAAAATACAAAATAGTGCTGGGATGTGGCTCAGAAGCTGAGTACCCCTGAGTTAAATCCCCAGTATAAAAAAATAAATAATTTTTTGCTAACTTGTATTTTTAAACTTTAAGACTTCACTTTAAGAAAAGGAGCTTTGATTTGTGTTTAGGAAATTTGTGAATATACCATGGGTGTGTGCATGTGAAGTAGCGAAAACTCTTTGTTAAATTTCTTTTTTCCAGATTAAAAGTAACTTCAGCAAAAGTGCATGAAAATCATATCTAGAGTGTGTGAATTATAGAATTCTTATTTATAAAAACCTTTTTTAAGAGTAAAGTATTTAAATATTTGACCCAAATCACTCTGAGAAGACATCTTTTTTGATTTGCAATCCTGTGATTTTCTGGAATATCTAAACAGTCTTCCAAATGTGAGATCCCATTATACAAATACTACTTAAGTATTTAAGCATGTATTAATGAGACAGGGCACCTATAGTCTGATATTTTTGCTGTAAGATCCTGAGGGTCCAGGAGCAATCCAACCCAGTTGTAACCAACTTGTGATAAGCTGTGTGGTTGAGTGTAATGATAATGTACAGGTCTTTATGGCATCAAAGTGTGGGCCACCCACCCTGTGTGGAATTCAGGTGGAGAAGAAAGTAGATGCAGAAGTGGAGAAGGTTTCCCAGAGAGATATTGTTTCAGTCCAGCATTCCTGTTTGAGAGTCTTCAGCTGGGTGAAGAGGGGCTATATGTAGCATATGGAATGGGGTCCATCCCTGGATTTCTATAATTCCCAGCTCTGTTAAGATGTTGTATACAGTATCTGTAAGATCATAGTGAGGAATGAGTTTCCAATGAATGTAGAGAGAAGATCATAGTCTAAGGTGAATTGTTTAATTGTTTACATTTTATTCTAAGGGACTTTACAAGTTTTTGAAGAATTTCAAGTAAAAGTATTATGAGTTTTGTGACCATGGATTTGAGATGTGTCACTGGGGGAAGGGAAGGCAAGTAGCAATGTTGGTGGCAAGAAGGTCATATATATATATATATGTTTATTTATAGTTGTCGTTGTTTTGTTTTGTTTGGGTTGTAGTTGGACACAATACATTTATTTAATTTTTATGTGGTGCTGAGGATTGAACCCAGCACCCTTCATGTGCAAGGTGAGCGCTCTACTACTGAGCCACAACCCCAGCTCCATCACATATTTCCTTCTAATTCTACACAACATTAAAGAGTGTTGCCATCCAAGTTGAGCAGGACCATTTTGCTGTAGAAAATGTGGAAAATTAAAGTTCTCAATTTTTTTGCTTACTTATTTTTGTGGCTGTGATTCACCATATTTCTTATTTTTATTTTATTTTATTATCCAGTGGAAGAAGACAGAGAATAAAGTTCACAATCAGGAAAAGAATCTATATCCACAGCCAGTGATCAGTCTTTGCACTCTCTGGAGAGACAAATGAATGGGAACCAAGAGAAGGGGGACCATACTGATAGGAAAAAGAACAAAACTGGAAAAGAGAAGGAAAAAAAGAGAAAAAGAAAGCCAATAAGGGAATGCTGAAGGGATTGGGAGACATGTTCAGGTAAGTCTTTACCACCATATACTGGAGCATCCTTAAATATACAGTCATGCCCTTAACAACAGGGATACCTCTGAGAAAAGCATCTTAAGTGGTTTCATCATTGTGCACACATCTTGGAACTTACATGGTATAGCCTACTGCATGCTCAGCTATGTGGTACATGCTATTATATATGTGGTCTTTGGTTTACCAAAATATTAGGTGGCATATGATTGTATATTACGGTGACATTTAAATAAAAAAACACAAGAAGCACCAGTTTGAAAAAAGTATCTTTGAAGACAACGAAAATTCTTTTATCATTATCAGCCTTAGCTACTGCACTTTTACTTTTTTCAGGATTTTGCTTTAGTGATTTCAGCAGCTTTCAATATGATATCTTGCCAACAATGTAGATAACCCTGGGAAGGAAGGAGGGAGTCTTCTTTGTCTTCACTCTGCACAACAGGAAAAGGCCCATGGAAACAAAGGGCTATTAAAGTAGGGTTTGTTCTTTTTTTTGTTTGGCACCAGTGGTTCATTATCTAGATTTAACCCAGAGTTCAAGTTGTGGTGTCATTTAAAGGTCCATTAATAACAAGTCTAATAAAAAAATGTTACACATAGAGCTTTAATTAAGCTGTGTTGATTAATTTAATACTTATTACTTTTAGTCTGCAAAAATTGATTAAATGTAATCTCTGCCTAATTCTTGACAGTTGTTTTTGTGTCCCTACATTATACTCTAGGATTACATCATATCATTTTTTACAAATCATTGCTGTAAAATAAAAGTCACAAGTTGTTCAGAAGTTTCACTGAAACTCCCCCTTAAATGTTCATCTACGGTGATTTTTAATATTCAGGTATTTAAAGTTAAATATAAAGATTGCCTGATTGTTCCATAAATTAAAGCCCTAAACATATCAAGATGATAGTTTAAAATTGAAATCATGTAGCACAGCCTCTTGACTTTTCAAAAAGGAGTTACCCTAGGTTCAGAATCCCTTTCTTTTAACTTGTTTTTAATTGCAGAATGTGAACAAGAGATTTATTTTCATTGACTTAGGATCATCATGTTGACCTCAGTAACTTGGGGTGTTACAGGTCTGTCAGATCTGGAAACGTGAGGAATGAGGACTCAGCCAGAGGGTCACACAACAAAGCAGGTGTGTTCTGTAAATATGTTGAAGACAAGTGCATGCAAGAAGCAAACTATAGATTCATATTAACCTAAAATTTGGCCTTTTCAGAGTATTATCTTTGGTTTAAAATAGGATTCATTTCTCCAATCATTCAGAGCAGTGAGATAATCATCACTTTTATTAGACTTTTTCTAATTTATATACTGCTCCTTTTAAATCCATCTTCAGTCAAATCATCATTCTTTATTATATTCCATGTCCAAAAATATTTACGGAACAAAATAGCTCTTACTGCTCCTGTGTTAGCCAGGGGGCTTTTCTTTCCATATATACAATCTGACACCTCAGAAACTGGCACTTATGCAAAGCACAAGACACAGGCTGCTGTCCATCAATTAAAATTTAAGGAATTTGTGCTAGTGTCAACCTTAGAGAATAATAGGTAGAAGGAAACCTCCTGCAAGACTGCAGCATAGTCGCATTTCTAGGGCTCTCCTGAAGGCATATTGAAAACTAATGGCTTGTTAGTTTTCATTCATCAACCAACATTTATCTGATGGATAAAAGGGTTCTGTACTTGTTATGATGTAATGGGTAAACAAATTTCTAGTCTTTTGAGATTACTTTCATTATAAATCAACTTTGTCTGCAATTTGCAACTTCAATGGTCGACTTACAATCTGGGGCCACAGGAGTAGATTTTGGGCAAAATGTATATTGTTTTAAAGGAAGCGTGAACACTTCATGACCCTCCTTTTCTTAAATGACTTGCAGAACATTATATGAAGTTTTCTCCAGATCTAAATCCGTAGACTTTACATATAATATGTATGGAGAGCCAGCCTTGTAGTAAAAAATTTTGACCTATTTATAACTTCAAAAACCTGCTTACTCTTGAAAATCAAATTATATATTCTGGGGCAGCGGCTGAAGTTTCTTTCATTTTATTTTCCTTTATTATTTTTTTTTTAATTGTGCTAATATTCTTCTAGTACTTAAGAATGGCTGGAAAGAAAATCATAGATACCTAAACTTCTCTGGATACCTGGAATCATTGGTTTGCTAAAGTCAGCCCTCATTTATTTATTGATGGGATTAGTTTTATAAATTTTGCAAATCATTGTTAAACACTACCATTATTAAAAGTTAAGTGCATCAATTAAAAATCAGGAATAATTGATACTCAAAATTCATCCCTTCCTAATTACTTTTACCATACTATTATCCAAGGTTCTGAGATGTTGTATACCTGCTTAAATTTTGGAAATTAATATATGATAATTAACATACCCCTTTCCACAAAACTGACTGCAAGAATTTTTAATGAGATGGCATCAAATATGTAGATAAATTTGGGGAGAACTAATATCTTCATAATATTCAATCTTCTAACCTGTGAGCAGTGGATTTTGCCATGAGACAGGATACCATTCCAGCAGAATCAGCACAGCACCTGGCAGGATGGACATGACAGGACAGTGGTAGCCAGGAAAAGGGAGTGCTGGAAAGGGAGGTTTCATAGTCCCATGGGCATCTGGAGTGGGGACATCTAATGGGAAAGTGAATAAGGGGCCAGTTGACACTGGGCTGCTTGGGTGTGGGGTCACAATGAACATGGCAGTACTCACTTGAATCTGAGAAGGGGCACTGAAGGAAGGCTCAGAAAGTTCTCTGAACCTTGTGGCAGCTGAGGATTGGTGGAGCTGATGAGGATAGGAGCGCTAATCTCCATGGAGTGGCAGTTGTGGGATGCATGAGAGGACTTGTTTGCCATGGTGAGGGAAGTGAAGGAGTGGGGGTTTTTGGTGTTCTTTTTGGTGTCAGGAGTGCTTTGGGGCAGTGCTACTGTGGGCTGCTGCTGATGTACATGTTTTAGCATCAACTCCTGGCATGGGAGGCTTATCCCATTCTGTCAGCTGCTTAGCATCCAAGTTAAACTCAATGTAGGAAATTAGAAATATTCTTATTTATTCTGCCAACATTCCTTCAGCACAGCTTACATCCACTCTTTGGATCACAGTCAGAACATCATCCTTAACAAACGGAAGGCAGTCATTATCTGCTGCTTTTTTGTCTTTCACTTCAAAGTCATATAGTGCTTTGTACTGAGGTGGGGGCTGAGGCCGTGGTTTAATAATCTGCACTAAGTTTGTTGGGAAAAAGGTATGGATCCCATTGACTTATCCTGTGGAACCAGTTTTCAACAACGTGTCATCAAAAAATGTGACATCATTTGCTGAATTTAAAGTCTCCAGGCTCCTTTTCTTCATAGTTTTGTAATGTGTTAGGACATGGTAAAGGTACCCCTCACTGGGGCCTCCAGCCTTGCACCCAAGTCTGCCATCCGCACTGGGAGCTCTACAGATCTTTTGCACTACAATTAGCCATAGTGCTGCCCTGAATCCTTAATGCATTTGTTCAATTGGTTCCACTGCCCTCACTGGCTAGGTTTCCAAGGCCTATGATTGATGCCATCCAGAAGCCTGACCAGCAGGATGTTACCTGGAAGCTCATCATGGGAGCCAACAAGAGTCCTCCACTTGGAACAACTGAGGGAACTTATGATCCCAGCAAACATGCTTTGCAAAACCTATGCTGGCAAGACAAGACTTTTGCAGAAGCACTCAGGACACTCCAAAAGATCCAAGGAGACAGATTCATCCATCTTGATGTACATTAATGAGAAAAGGCTTTAGAAATGTTCATAGTTGTGTGCAGCTCTTATAATGATTTGTGTAACATCCATGTCATAATTTGCTCTTGCATCTTGGCTCCTCCTCCTTGTTCCTGATCCTACAGTGGTGGCCCTGGCCAATGCAGATTCCATCCTGCCTTGCCTTCTGATCCCTGTTTCTCTAAAGCAGGCACAGTGGCCTCTGGATACCCTCATCTCTGCTGCCCCCCTCTCTGTGCAGACACATTACACAGATGTCACTGCCTCCCACTTGCCCAGCCTTAAATGTTATTGTTTAAATCAATCAAATGCTTGGTGGGTTAAAAAACAATACATGAGAGATGGGATAGTACAAATTTCTATCCTGGCTTGAATATTTTGTGTCAGTGTGACTTTGGAAAAAGGACCTAACTTCTCTGCTTTCTTTTTCTCTGGTGGTAGTAATAGTCCCTGTCGTAGGGAACCACAGGCATTACAGACAAAGCTCCAATGCAGTGCGTGTCAAGATACACACTTCAGAACATGGCAGAACTTGTTACCGTGATTTTAATAATCTATGTAACAAAAGCAGTAATGACAGTGACTTGTGGTGATGGGCAGCTGCCAGTGCAGAGGTAGCAAGGACCTTCACTCTTTCTGTGAAGCAGCTGAAGGTCAGACACCAAGGTAGATGGGGTCTGGATGCTTGACACTGGTGACATATTCACAACTCTCCCCCTTTTCTTGCAGAGTGTGCCCCAGGACCTGTCCATCTAGAGTTTTGGGCTGGAGTAGTCCCTCTGGTTGCAGACCTTGCAGGAAATGCTGGCTAACATGGTGAAGAAGTTGGAAGGAGCAAGTACACTTTAGGCTTGAGTATTTTAATGTGCTCAAGTGCTATGGGACGGTGTCTCTTACAGGTATTGAAAATCATGTTTGCAGAGATAAGTCAATGGCTTTCACTTGTGAATCCTTTGGGGTTGACCTTCTGCTTTACCTAGCCACCCTATCAGATCTTTAACTTAAAAACAGAAATTCAAGTGGAATGTGATCTGTGTGGCTGCCTCTTGTGCTCATGGAAGCATCCTTTCTTGGGCATCTTGGGCACAGATGTCTCCCTGCATCTTTAGAGCTCTGACTGCTCCTGTTTTGAGCAATTGTTTTGTGCATGGATTTTTCTTATTGATCATTATTTATTGTCATAACTTTAACTGCATGGCTATGTTCTAAGCTGTTCTTTGTCAAGTAAAATTTCATGGCACTGTTACTTACTTTAGGTTATGAAATCACAGTGATATGGCTTTAGTGAATTGTAAATTTGCAAATAGCTAATCATTTTCTTTTGAAAATTAAGACTTTTATTTCTGTCTACAAATTCAGATGTTTTCCTTCAAAAATTTATATGATGGTTTTAATTATTTTCCATGTGACAAGCTCTTACTGAGTGGATAGTGCCCATTTTTAACCAATGCATCCAGTTTAATGTTAAGCAGAAGGATAAATGGTCATCTTTTTGGGTCTTCTCTATAATTTTTAGGAGTATTATAAGTGCTACACAGTTGTGTAGTTTAATAAACTCGAGTATTTCCAGGAATAGAACCATTTTTTTTTCTTTTTCATTAATGATCTCTGCATAGCTTTTATGGTTGAATTGTTATCCTAGTTGGGATGAGTAAATAGATTAGTAATACATGGTTCCAAAACAATGAATGGTTAATTATGTTGTAACTTATAGTTTTGCACCATCCACAAGGAAATATTATATCTCTTTAGTTTAAAAAAATTTAGTGTCACAGCTTAAAACTTTAATCAGGCTGTGTATGAATTCTAAATTAAATTTTATCATACATAATTTGGTGAAAATCTCCTCTAGGGAAGAGATGCATTTCATGGAGTTAGATCTTATTTTCAGCTGCTGGTATTTTTTAGGTAGAAAACACTGTCAAGTAGCTCAAGGGAAAAGTGTCTAAAATTTTAATGGGGAGAAAGTTTCTTACTTAAGAAGCAGTTTTGATGATACCTAGGAGTGATATTCAAATATTTTACAACTGCCTTGGTATGAGTACTAGTCAGTCAGAGTAAAGACATAGTGCTGCAGGTTGTGGTGGTCTGAGTTATTTGTGGGGCTCCTGGAGGACCCCTGGTGTGGTCCAGTGATGTTTACCAAGAGGGATATTTTTTACCACTGTAACAATAATTTTAGTTATGAGAGTGTTTACTGGTTTTATTTGATCCATGGATTCTGCTGGAACTCATAGGAAACATCTTCCGGACTCCCTGGATGCCCATAGCATTTCTCCTTGAGTTTTTTGATGTCTCCTTCAAATTCTTATGGTACTATGATGGTGAATCTTTTTGTCAAGCAAATTGACATGTCTCAGTAAATTTTGCACAGTAGATTCTCTGGAATGAAGATTCCCATTTCATAGGGTAACGTGTCAGAAAGGAAACATTAATCTTTTCATTTGGTGGTGGTGGTGGGGGGGGTACCAGGGATTTAACTCAAGGGCACTTGAACACTGAGCCACATCCTCAGCCCTAGTTTGTATTTTATTTAGCAAAAGGGTCGCATTGAGTTGCTAAGCACCTCACTTTTTGCTGAAGCTGTCTTTGAACTCATGATCCTACTGTCTCAGCCTCCTGAGCAACTGGAATTAACAAGCATGCACAACCATACCCAGTTAACTAGTTTCTAATTGTAGGGTGCTACTGATTTCCTACAACAGAATGTTGCATCTTACAAAGAAAAACAGTTTGTACTAGAATTTTGGTAAGAAATGTTATTACAAGTTTTGGGAAAGTGCACAAATAGCTGTTCCTGAACTCTGGAAATATTCAGGAAGCACATGGGGTACTACATCTGTCATCATGATCTCTGGTGATCTGGGGAATGATGATGTGAATGGTGCAGAACTTTCTCACATTTAAATATTGGTAAGACCTGGTGCTCATATCACAGAGTGGAAAGTCAAAGGTAATTGACTAAGACTTAACTTTTTTGGCTGGGTGTGGTTTGGTATCTTGTTAGTATTTGATATGCTATTATAGTTTCTATATCATTTGAAAATCCTAGAATCCTTCAAAGTAAAATGATTTTCAAGAATCTTTACTTTTTTTCTTTTCTACAATGAAACAGGAAAAGGAGAGTAGAAAGGAATGAAACAGC
Organism: Marmota marmota marmota; assembly: GCF_001458135.2. Taxonomy (NCBI): domain Eukaryota; kingdom Metazoa; phylum Chordata; class Mammalia; order Rodentia; family Sciuridae; genus Marmota; species Marmota marmota. The sequence goes on from NW_026000223.1 coordinate 17,923, forward strand.
ATTTGATGTCTGTTCTGTTTGTCCTTTTAATGATGGGAATAGCTCTTTTATAGTGAAGATGATGATGATGATGATGATGATGATGATGATGATGATGATGATATTGTTATTGACCTCCATGTTCAGATGAGGAAAAGGCTCAGGAAATTCACTTGAATGTAGGTACCTTGATACAGATGCTGTAAATGCAAGCAAGCTACTCTCATTTAGTGACTATTACATCCAAACAGAAACAATTCTGGCAAATAAAGAGGAACTTTAGCCTGGTTTTTGTGTGTTTTACTTGATGGCTAACTGGTTATATTTTGTATGGAACTGGAGACAATTGGCTTGAGTTCGAGAGTTGTTGCCTTTTAGTTGTGTGCCTTAACCAGTAATCTCTCTGAAACTTACTACGATTTCTGTTTCTATAATTGAATATCGCCCTTGGTAAATTATAGAGAAAAGACATTTTATTTAGCATCCAGAGAGGCCTATAGGGTCATGAGGTGACAGAGGACAGCAGGACGTGGTGTTGCATCTTAATGGATCTGGAAGAGCCTGTGGTCTTTTTTTTTTTTTGAGACAGGGTCTCCCTATATTGCTGAGGCTGGACTTGAACTTGTGATATTCCTGCCTTAGCCTCTTAAATGGCTACTAGGATTACAGGTGTGTGACACCATGCCCAATTGATAATTTGATTCTGATACATGTATCTATATTGTGAAATATTCACCACAAACTAATTAACATATTTGTAACCTCACATAATTACATTTGTTAAAATGTTTCTAAACTTTTATACCCTTTGGAACTGGACAAGAGTTTTAATTTTTGTTGATAAAACTCTGGCTTTAGAAATAGAATTGGTCTAATCATACATGGTGGCATAACGCCTTTGAAATTTAGAGACATTTAGGAAACCAAAGGCTACTACAGAATGCTTTCCTTCAAACATTAGATTTGGCTGATCAAAAACTCAAGCATAACTAGGAACAAAAATATATTAGGTGTCTTTTATTTACATCAAGCAATGAACTCTATCTTAACAACAACATAATTCATCTACAGGAACTAAAGTCATTTCAAAGAGTCACATCTTATCCTTCTTTTTGCTATATATTTATAATTACCCAGGTACTTAGAAGTTTTTCATCCTATAAGGGGTCAAAAGAACATCTGAAAAAATGATTTTGAAGACTTAAATAAGTGGTATTCTAGAAAAATTGACATGAAAGCCAACTCAAATTCCAAGTTCCTTTTTTTTAAAGATAGAGGGAGAGAGAGAGAGAGAGAGAGAGAGAGAGAGAGAGTTTTTTTAACATTTACTTTTTAGTTTTCAGTTGAAAGAACATCTTTATTTTATTTGTATGTGGTGCTGAGGATTGAAACCAGTGCAAATGTGCATGCAAGGCAAGCATGCTACCTCTTGAGCCACATCCCCAACCCCACATTTTTTTTTAGAAATATTGCATATGTAGTACTTTTAAAAAGCAACTTGTTACAACTGATTTTTGCCCATGTTAGCAGCTTTTCTAAAAAAAAAATACTTTTGAAATAGTCTCACTTGAGAGTTTTTATATAGAAATAAATCAGATTACTTCTATAGTAAGTGTGAAAATGATGCAGATGTAGCTCAGTGGTAGAGAGCTTGCCTAGCATGGAGAAGGCCTTGGGGTTTAACTCACAACAATGGAAGAAAAGGAAAGGGAGAGAAGGGAGAAAGAAGGAAGGAAGGAAGAAAAAAAGAGAGTGGACTAGAGGGGTGGAAAAGGAATGAGCCATTACAATAAAAGGGCAAGTGGTACAAATAAAAATATATGATATACTAGCTCTTCAAATTATTTTACAAAGTTTTAGATTTTTAGTTACATTAAACTGGTTGACATTATGACTAATGCAATAGCACATAATAAGCTCCACCATGGCCTGGATGAAACTAAACCAAGGGGTGGGTGGGATGGAAAGGAGCCCTCTCTGGCTCAATTGGGACAGACTTGAACCTGCACTGCTTTAGGATGCACAGCATAGTGAAGGGGCCCAGACTTCCCTGACAGGCACTTGAATGTGCTAGGCCCCTGAGAGCCTATGACTGTGGCTTCCCATGTCTATGCCCACAGCTACACCACCCTGCACCCCTGGAGCTTTTTCACAATGGTATGCTCTGTTGCCTGGTGCAGGTTTGAGTTCCTGAACAAAGACCCGAGTGTCCACAGCCTTTGGGCATGGATGGGCAGGCTGTGTCTGCAGTAGCTGATTGATCCATGGAATCTGCTGGGCCTCATAGGAATCATCTTGTGGACTCCCTGGATGCCCATAGCATCTCTCTTAAGAGTTTTTTGATGTCTCCTTCACACTGCAAGCAGCCTTAGTGTGATGGAGGGGCTAAGGGTTGCCCCTCAGCTGTATTTGCAGTTGGTCCAGGAAGAAGTATACATGGCTTTAGCATCATTGTCTGCAGATATGAAACTGGGCCCTCATTCTTATGGATATCCTTGGGAGTTGGTGATACATGCAGCTGTTGGATTTTTTGCTGTTCTTGGGTTTATGTGGAGATGTTGTCAGTGTGTTAGAAGCAGGTGTTATGTGAGAAGAGAAAATAAGGTGGCTCTAAAACTTGCTGGACTAATTGAAGAAAAATGTCAACTACTTGAAAAAGTTAGACTTGTTCAAAAGGAGTATGAAGGCTTAGAGTCATCTTTAAAAGATGCCATTTTGGAGAAGAAGTCAATAGAAGCAGAAAATTTGGAAGCAATATATGAAAAGCTAGATAGGTCTTAATCTAAACTTGGGGATGAAATACTCTTTCTAGAAAAAGAGCTAAAAGAAGAGAAATCTAAACATTCTCTACAGGACAAATTGATGACAGATATATCAAGAAGGATTAAGTTCCTAGAAGATGAATCAAAACCCCTCAAGTTACTATTAGCCAAAGCTGAAACAACCTTGAGAATATTTCAAACGAATGCTGAAGGATTTAAGGAAGCAATAAAAGAGGTTTTCAAAGAAAATTCCCAACTTCAGGATAGTCAGAAACAACTTTTACAAGAAGCTGAAGTATGGAAAGAAAAAGGGAATGACTTTAATAAACAGAAAATAACATTGGGAGACTCTACAGTATATGCAAACAAGTTCTAAGAGAGAAAGAAAAACATGTTAGTCTCTTACCGAACACTTGGTGCAGATGAAAGATTGGGCTTCTGTTCTTGGAGAAGAACTAAAAAAATAATGGTAACTTGGAATTCAAAATGAAGAGTGAATCAGAAATTGGTGCTCACTTAGATGATCAGCCAAAAGGAGCTTTGAAGGAACAGGGTTAAATGCCCCATTTAAAACCTTAGAAGGAGAAAGAAATAAAATGTTTACTTTCTTATCTGAAGTAGATGAAGTAAAGGAAGACCTTATAGAACATATTAAAAATCTTCAGACAGGGCAAGCGTCTTTGCAGTCAAAAATACACAATTGTAAAAAGAGAGAATCAGAATCTTCAACAGAAATTTAATGTCAAGATTGAACTAAATCAAAGAATGTAATGAAACTCCAAAGAAAATTAATAGTAGAGGGAAATTACTAGGTAGAGTGAGAGGAAAAACTTTCCGAAGTGGATGAAAACATCAGCCATGTAACTGAACAGCTGGAGAACTATAGAAAGCAAGTCAAAGATCTTGAAGAAGAATTGGAGAGAACCATTCATTCTTATCGGGCAGATTATGTACTATGAGAAAAAAGCACATGATAATGAGCTTGCAGTTCAGAGTGCTAAAAGATACCTCAAGATTTAAGGAGATAAAATGTTCACAACAGACAAAAATTAACTGAAAATGTGGTTAAATTTAAACTTTTAGAAAAAAATGATACTTATGCACTTGATGATTAAAATACAGCCTTTGCCAGAGAGCATTCCCCAAATGGTCCCCCAGTATTGGGAATTCAACTGAAATGAGAGGTCCTCTTTTGGAAAAGAAGAATCCACTCATATTCTCATCTTTGGTGCCAGTGGGAGGAGAAAGAGGCTCAAGAGGCCAAGAGAAACCTCTAGGATCTCAGTTTATCAATGAAAAGAGAAAATCAGGCTATGTTGAGTAAACTGATCCTCAGAGAGTGCCTTATAATACTGAGCCCCTGTCACCTCCATGGGAAAAGGCCTGTAGGATGAGGATCCCTTCACCAGGCCAAGCATAGTCTGATCCACATCTTCCTCTACAAAGGCATATATATATATCAGGTCATTAGGTTAAGATGTGCTCATTCATGCCAGGATTGTTTGGTAGGAGTATGAGTAATTCTATGGGTTAAAATTATATTCCAATGAGCAGCAAATAGTGCAAAATCACAGGGTATATATGCAGGGGCATTATCTGTTTTTAAATAAGCAGGCTTGTCCATAGTGGCAAAGCAGAGTAATAAATGGGAATTGTAAGTAGGTAAATATTTACATCAATCTGCAGTAGCCCAAATAAACCCAGACAGATATCAGTGGAAATATGAAGAAAGGAAAAAGAATTAAAAGGAGGAAAATGGGTTAATACCCATTTGCCTAAGTGCATTAGAACGTTACTCCTTGTGGGTTTACAGATTCCCACATAGGGACCCAGAGGGTGTACAATGAGAATAGTTATTGACAGTGGCCTGAGCTTTTGGGGAAGAAATGGAAAAATCTTCATTCATGAGCAGAAAATCCATGATTTTTTGATGAGAAAATCCATGAGCTTTACAGCATCTGACAATAAAAGATTAGGAACATTACAGCTGTGTCTTTGTGGGTATTATTCTCTGTCAGAGGTCCAGGAATCTTGGTGTGGCCATGCATATGTGCAAGGAAGATGGGGCACTTGTGATGCTGTGAGTCTGAAGTGCTATAAAAAGAGATAGTAAATTGGAATACAGATGAGGGAATAACACAGCTACAGAAATATGAGGAACACGTTTAGATATATATTCAGAATCTGTGGTAATGTTTAAAGTAGTAGAAAAAAATCTCAGTGCCATGATAATGGAAGTTAATTCAGCTTGCTGTGGAGAGATTTGAGGCAGGATCCTGTTGTTTCTTTAACAACTGAACAAAAAGGGAGAAAGTAGTTTGATGTCAGTAGTAATTTCTAATTTATTCATTTAAGAAATCATATTTATGGAGATTAAGCCCAATTATGTTAAATTTAATTTGCTTATTTTAATTGTAAATTACAATATCAGAAAAATATGATTAACAGTATTAATCATCTCTTCTCTGTAGAAGAAAAATTTAGAAGCAATGGACATTATGTTCCATTTTAAACTTTTTTTAGAAATAAAGACTTTATTTTCTGGCCATCTAGAATTTTTTAAAATTTATTTATATGCAGAAGTTTCTTACTCATTGGTGGCATACAAATTAAAACACAATATGTCACTATTGCTCACCCATATAAATCACTAAGATAACAAAATTCAGACTGCAATAAGTTTAATTGAGGATATCCATGTTACTAGTGGATTGAATTCATACAGTTGTTTTGGAAAGCATTGGTAATATATACTAAATTTCAAATATGTGTAACTGATGATCCAGAAATTTACTCTTAGGATATAAATAACAAGAATACTTACATGCAATTTACCCAAACACATCTACAACAGCAATCATAGGAGAATACTTCATCCTCCAAAGAGGAAGCAACCCAAATGCCCACAGGTGGTAAAATTCTTCAAGGCACCTCTTATTCATAGAAAAAAAAAAAAAGAACACAATAGGAGGCTATCAAAAGGCAATGAAGAGACTTGGGCTTCAGGCAGTGGGACATGTGATTCTTACAAACAATACTGAAGATAAAAGGTTACTTCTTTCACTATATAATTCCATATACATAAAATATAAAATGGACACAAAAAAATGCATTCCTATATTGCTAATTGGGTTATGTTTAGAGGGTTATGACAGGAAGGGAAAATGGAATTAGAGGCTGCAGGCTCTGCTCTAGTTCTTTTTTGTTTGTTTGTTTCAGTTATAGATGAAAGTAGAATGCAATTATGCAGTTTGGTATATCATACATAGATGGGATATTATTTCTTATTTTTGTGAGTGTACATGTTGCAGAATCATATTGGTCATGCAGTCACATATATACCTACAGTAAAAATGTCTGTTTAATTCAACTCTCTTTTCTATCCCCACATCCTCTCCCCTCCCCTTCCATCACTTTTCTCTACCTAATCTAAGGTAACTCTATTCTTCCTTACTGACCCCTGCCTTATTGTGAATTAGAATCTGCATATTAGTAAAAAAATAATAGATGTTTGTTTTTTGGGGATTGCTTATTTTGCTTATCATGATATTCTCCAAATCCAACCATTTACTAGCAAATTCCATAATTTTACTCTTCTTCAAAACTGAGTATATATTCCACATTTTCTTGTCCATTCATCTATTGGGAGACACCTAGTTTGGATCCATAGTCTAACTATTGTGAATTGAGGTGCTACAAACACTGATGTGACTGCATCACTACAGTATGTTGATTTTAAGTCTTTTGGGTATAAACCAAGGAGTGGGTCATATGGTGGTTCCATTCCTAATTTTCTGAGAAATCTCCATGATGCTTTCCATAGTGGTTGCACCAATTTTCAGTCCCACCAGCAGTGTATGAGTGTACATTTTTCACTGCATCCTCGCTAACATTTATTGTTGCCTGTATTCTTGATGATTGCCATTCGGACAGGAGTGAGATTAAATATTAGTTTTTATTTGCATTTCTCTAATTTCTAGAGATGTTGAACGCTTTTTCATATGTTGATCCATTGTATTTCTTCTTCTGTGAAGTATCTATTCAGTTCCTTAGCCTATTTATTGATTGGGTTATTTGGTATTTTGGGTGTTAAGATTTTTTGAGTTCTATATATATCCTAGAGATTAATGTTCATCCTGCTCTAAGGAGTTCATTCTTTGAAGTTTGGAGAGCAGCACCTAGGAAGAAGAAATTGAGGGTAATCTTCTCGGGTATGTGCAACATTGGATGGCATGGCCCACTTTTAAGGGCTATGATATTTCTGGGCTGGAGAACTGCAGCTTGTGCAGACTCTACCTGTCAATGGAAGAAGTGAATTGTGTTTCATCTCAAAACTCCAGTTTCACTAGTGATTCTCCCCACACATCTGAAGGTAACCATGCCAGGTGATGGAAATGCTCATTGCTTGACTGGAAGTCACCTCATGGTGTTAACACACTTCTCAATATTATGTTGTACCCCTTGAATATACACCATTTTATGAATTATGTTTCAGTGAAGCTGAAAAAACAAACTTGCATATTTATATAGCGTAATGTCTCTAAATGCCAAGAAAATATTTACTGCTCCATATCTAGTGCCTGAGTAATTCTGAAACAGGGCTGTGGCCAGAGTCAAGGGCCACAATGTGGCCTGCCAGCCTTTCCAGTGTGGTGCAGGACCACATCTCTAGTGCAGGTGGTTTCCTAGAGGAGTACCTGGGATTCTCCAGGTCTCACTTAGCAGAAGCCAGGCTGTCAAATGATGCTGGTGGCGGGTCCTAGAAAGGTGGCAAAGGCATAGAGCCAGACCCGCCTCTCCCTGTGCTCCCTGGTAACTGTACCTCAGAACCCCCAGTGGCTCTCCAAAAAGTCGCTGCCTTGGTGAGCAAAAGAGCTGGAACCCACATCCCTCTGAATTCACTGCATGCTCAGCACCTCTTGCACTCTTGGCTGGTTCCCTCAGGTCAGAAAACTCTGGACCTCTTGCTGGCTATGGCCTCCTGGGGTGGCTTCTCAATCTGGCTTCAAGGAGAAGCTGCACTCATTTGATTCCTACCTAGAGGCTCTGTGAAGCTTTCAAGTCTATTTTCTTCTTTGCTCTGGCTACTAGGAACCCCATTGACTAATATTTGATGGTTAGAGGGTCTCCAGCTACTCTTAATTATCATTAATTTTATTATTTTCCATTTTCTGAATTTCTGTCTTTATAATTTTATGTTACTGAATTATATATTTTTATGAAATGCCATGACTTCTCTTTTAGAACTAGGTTGAATAAAATTAAGAGGTAAGTCAGTTAATTTTTGTCACTCAAAGAGAAATCACTCTCTGTTCCTTTGAATGCTGTCTATTTGCCAAAGCTTACATTGAACTGAGGAGAAATGGGATTACGGTTGAAGGAAACACAGGACCTGAGCCACAGTGAATGACCTTCCAGCCCCAGAGGGCCCTGGTCCTCTGTGGACAAGGGTATGGGACCACTGGGCTGGTGGGTGGGGCAGGAGGGACCACTCCTCCACTTGGCTCCTTTGAGATCATCTGTTCCATCACACTGAATGAGTGCAATGAGGAACTAAGATTGTATTAGGGAAAGGAGCCCATTTTTTAGCAATCCAGATGTGTAAGTAGTTTTACAAGAGTTTGTCTCCAGGGTCTGTGTCAGGCCCTGGGTTCCATGGGCATTTTAGCCTGGCCTCTGGAGTGGGGCTGGGGTGAGTAGACAGAAAGGGGGCCTGACAGGGTGCTCTCCAGGGCCCCTGAGCAGCACCTGAGAAACATCAACCCTATGTTTGCCCTCCTGCTGCAGAGCCTTCAGGGAAACACTGTCATTCAAACGCACTTGAAATGCCTGCACCTGGCCTAATTTTCTATTTGCTATTTACTTGGGGAGTTCTTTGATCATCAAAGCTTGCAAGTAACTTCAAATGAAAGAAAAGAAAATGCAATTTTCTGGAATGGTGGCCCTGGATGATATCTGTTCCTGGCCCCTCTATAAGGGTGAGCTATGCCCTTGACCCTTTTGCAAAGGCAGGTGGAGCCAGAGAAGCATTCTCCTTGAGTGAGATTACTGCCAGTTGCCTGGTTACCAGAGTGAGAACCATGAAGGGACAGGGCTCTGTGTGTCCCTGAAGGTGGGGTATTCCACTGTCACCATGATGCCATATGTGTGGAGCCACCAGCCAAGTCACTGGCACATGAAAGCTTTTGTCACTTCCAGTGAAGGCCTCCTCTCACCTCTTCACAGCCCATGTGTACAGGACAGTGGAGAAGAGTGGCAATGGATTAATACATAAACTTCATGAGCCTCTGCTGGGGAGCAGGCAGGCACTCATTGTGTGATCTGTGACACTTTATGAGAGCATTCTGAAGTACACATGTCTATTTTCCCCATTCTACAGATGAGAAGACCGAGGAGGAGATAGCATATAGCCCAGAGAGCAACCAGGAAAGCATGCATGGATGTGTCTGCATTCGCAGTTGACCTGGCTGTGTGCAGCTAGTGACAGGACCTCCAGCAGCTCCACAAAAATGTTGGAATGAAGAATGCTTCAGTGGACTGACCCTGAAAAGGATGGCCTGTGCGACACAACAGCAGAGCCTGGTGAAGCTGGGATCCAGTCCAGCATGCTCAACTTGACTGAGGGGTCCACGCAGCCCAAGGGGCTGTGAAGCCTCTGTGCCCTCCTGTGCTCATTCCAGAGGGGAGGCAGGTAGCTGTGCCAAGGAGCTAGTGGAGTGAGAGCCTTTAATGGACCTTAAGCAGCCACATTGGGCCCAGGCTCACACAGGGTCTCCAGGTGACCTTGGAACAGGTGGTTTCTGTAGCTTCCTTTCCTCATCTCCAAAAGTGGAAGACTTGAAATGGTAATTTCTAGGGTTCCTCTAGGTCTAAAAATTACCCCTCCACTCCAAGGAATGTGGACATTGGAAGTGACATGGTAATCCAGCATCAAGAATGTAGGCCATGGAGGAGGCTTGCCAGGGTTTGAATCCTGGCACTTTGGCCTCCTGTGCAAATCTCATTAAGTTAATCTGCATAAGCCTCTGATCTCATGTGTGTAAAAATAGAATGCTGCATATCCAACTGCCCTTGGGAGGATTAAGGAAACAGAGTGGGCGGGACATG
>NW_026000223.1:27786-82234 GCF_001458135.2 Marmota marmota marmota
TTTTTTTTTTTTTTTTTTTTTTTTTTTTTTTGTTGGTGCTGGGGATTGAACCTAGGGCCTTGTGTAAAGGAGGCAGCACTTTACCAACTGAGCTGTATTCCCCAGCCCCCTTCCCTCTCTCTCTGTTTCCTTCCTGCCAGGAGTCCAGCAACTTTCCTCCATGACACCCTTCTGCCATGATGTTCTCCCTCACCTCTGACCTGGAGCAGTGGAGTGGGCCAAACATGGACAGGAACTCAGAAACCAGAGCTCAAAATAAACGTTTCCTCCTCTAAGTGCATCCTGTCAGGTATTTTGGTCATGGTGATGACATCTGATTAACACAATAACTGTTATGGGCAAGGTGGAGTAAATGTTTTCTAGAGCTCACCATGGAGGACATACTGAAGATATCTCTCTGATAAAATACTCATGGATGCATTTTACCATGGGGCAGAACCAGGCACAGAGGCCTAGCAGTTTGAGGAGTAAGGATTTCTGTCCAGGGTGTGTAGGCGAGAAGGGAGAGTAGTCTGGTGGGCAGAGGGTGGCAGGAGAGCCAGGTGTGTGGGACAGGTGTTGAGTATAGACTGTCTGGGCTCTGATGAAACACCATGCCTGTGAGAGAAGCCCACAGGTATGGGGGTGCTGAAGGAGGAGAGCCAAGAGTGGACAAACCCAGAAGGCTACCCTTTCCCAAGGCTTAAGGACATGCCTCAGGGGAGGCATGAAAGGAATCACCCAGATGGCCAGGGTGGGCCATTTGGAGCTTGTGGAAGTATGCAGAGAGGATGGGGACACCTGTGTGAGCAGGGGGCCAGATGTTCAGGGTCCTGTAAATACTGCTGCACTGACATGGGGTGTGGTGTCCTCTAAGGTCATGGTTTTCTTTTCTGTGGACAGGAGACTGGACGGGGGCTTGCCAGGTCATCTGGTAGTTTTTTTTTTGTTTGTTTTTGTTTTGAGACTCTTATGTATTTGCCCTGATCCCACCAGCAACAGAGGCATGGTTGCCTTCTGTCTGCCCTCTGATAGAAGCCATCCTAATGGGCAGGAAGTTCTCTCTTGTGGGGTGTATCTTTTATGGTTAATGGCACAGGGCAACTTTTCTGATGCCATTTTTATGTTGGGCAAATGTTGTCTCCAGTTCCACCTTCTTTCTTGATCTTCTCACCCTCCAGATTCACTTCCTCCTTCTTTACCTGAGTGGGCCTCATTCCATTTTGCACCATGAAACTGGTCCTTTTTTCCTACATTTCTCTGTGTTCCTTTACTTCTTCCTTTTGTTTTGAAAAATACAATATTCCAAGTGGTAATGAACACACTAATGGGTTCTCATTTGCTTTATGTGTACTTTAATTTAAAAACCAAAGCCTTCTAAGTAGACATATGCATCCATTATTAGCACACAAATAAAACATATTATTTACATTTTGATGGCTCATACTGTAAACACTAATCCATGGTTTACTTTTTCCCTCAGTGTCTGATTTTGCAACCCCTCTGTGCTATGCTGTGCTGTGCTGTACATGTGATGTGTAGTGTGCCCCTATGGCACGGTCCCGAGTCCACACTGCTGTAATTCTTCTCTGACTTGGTCCTGAGTACACACTGCTGTCATTCTTCTCTGACTTGGGTAGCTTCCTCTGCCCTGTTTGGTTCGTGCTTACTGATAAGTATTACAACACAACATAGTGTAATTACATTAATATCATTCTTCTTTCTCTTAGTCTGTTGTTAGAGTCTGTAAACAAGTCAAAATAACACCTGGCATTTTGCCAGGGGAATGTTAGAGTTCATAAACAAGTCTGGATGGTGCCTGGCAAAATGCCAGAGGGAGTGGTTTGAAAAGTAACAAAAGCAAGCCATTAAGTGTGGAGATTCCTTATTGGTTGACTGATGTATCTAGTTTATGCTAATTAGATAAGCTGTGTGGAATGTATAAATACTGCTCCTGTCCTGCAATAAACGGCTCCTACTCCTGCTGTATCAACGTACACAAGTTATTCGTCACCCCCCGGTTATTTTGCCCAGCCAGCCGGGCTGCGGCAGTCTGTAAACTCCTATGGGGCAGAAACACTATTTGAGTCTCCTCTGCATTCCAGCAGTTGATGAGCTTGCACCCATGCAGTACAGTCAGAAGAATGCTGGAGGTGTGGCCAGGCCATATGGCAGCCTCTCCAAGGACAGGATGCACCTGACTAGGGAAGTGATTTTCTACTTAGGAGTGAATTTCCCCCAGAAGCTCACGTTTGGTTACAGAGAACTGTGCAGTGATGGTGGGGGGTCCTTGACCTGCACTGTCCAGCTGGGGAATGTGACTGCAGGTTGTGTAAATGTGGCTGATTTATGGAGGAAACTGAATTTTAAATTTTATGTAATTTTAATTAATTTAAATTTAAATGGTCATGTGTGGCTTGTGGCAGGATGTAATGAGCAGATGTCTGCTGATAGTGAAAAATAGTTTTTGTTGTTGTTTTGTGTCCTTAAATGGCCATCCTGATACTTAGGAATGATGAGTAATTTAGCAAACATTTAGCAGGGAGCCAAAACTGCCTACTGTGTGCTGGGTTTCTTCACCTCCATGGCAAAGCTGGTGGCATCTCTTGATAGGACTGTGAAAGAGACAAGACATCTCTGCAAGGCCCTTCAGCGAGTGTTCTTAGAAAATGGTAGTAGTCAATCTTCTCAGCCCTTGGTCCTTAGTGTGTAGTGGGGAGGGGAGATGTGCATCTGACCCACAGCTCCTGCTCTTTGAGTTTGGAGAGGACAGAGTGGACTGTTGCAGTCAGGGCACCCCCATCCCAGCTGTGTTCCTGTGACACAATGTTGGTGTCATTGCTGGTTTTCTAGCTTAAGTATTGCTGCCCACTGTCTGAGAGTGCCAGATGTTTTAGCACCCTGAATAATGGTCTGAGCACCTTGCTCCTTTTTGGCCTTTTTGAAAGGTTTCAGGACTTGCACTCTGTGTCTGGCTCCTCGCTTGCTCCCTCTTTGATTCAGCAGATCACAGGAGCCACTTCCCAAAGCCCAGCTATGGTCTTGCTGTGTTGCTGCCCAGCTCCTCCAGGGTTCCTTATTTCCTGGAGGTCAAAACCCACTTCCCTGGATGTGGGTGCATCCAGTCAGTCAGTATCTCCCTCTCCCTTACGGGGTCCTGCTCCCTGTGTCCTTGCCACTGGGGCCCAGCACATGCTCAGCTCCCCCACACAGTGCTCTTGCTGGTTGCCCTTCACATCCACAATGCTTCCATCCTCCCTTCCTGCCTTACCCAGGTGGCCATGTCTCCTGGCTCTCCTTCCTCCAAGAGCTGTGACCCCAGGGCTCAGGCAAGCACTAACTCCATGTGGAGAAGGTCCAGCCTCCTCACTGCCCCTACACCTGTTTCTGCCTGAGTTTGTCTTGTAGAGTGCTTATGTCCAGGGATTTGCTTTCTAAACTTGAAGATTTGTTAAAACAAGTGAGGAAGTTAACATCAGTTTCAGGATCTGGGTCCTTCTAGAGCAGGGTCCTTTCCTAATGAGAAGGACCCCTAGACACTCACAATGCAGCTGTTTCTCCAGGGAAGTCCTTTGTGTATGAAACCGCAGAATGTATCTCTTCTTCACAAAATCACAGGTCTCTGTGTAACAAGAACTTTTAAATATTTGCCAAGTGAGGATGGCCATTGTGGAGAGCACAGTCCCCACACAATTCCTGCAAGCTAACACTTGGAAACATGGGTTGTTTCTCATGTTACTGGTGAAAGACAGCATCAGCTCCTGCTTCACTGAGTGCATATGTTTGCAGCCCAAAGCAAAATTTAAAGTGAAATTTACCTTGTTGACTTCACTTTGAATTTGCTTCAGATTTAGGTGCAGTGTTGACACTTTTAAGAAAGCAACTTGCTTTTGTTCCCAATTCGAGCCAGGAACAGATTGCTGCTTAGCAGAGCTGTCGGCAATGTCTTTACCAGATATCCTGATGGCATTACCCTGCACGAGGTACCACAGGGCTTATTAAGAAAGATGTGTTGACACCCATCATAACACAAGAGAGGGTTTGATAAGTCATCAATGTGTACAAGGAGTGCTGGTGATTTCTGGATTAAACTATAAAAACACCTGTTGAGTGTTGCTATGAGACCAAAAATGGTAATGGAACAAAAGCTAAGAAGGGTCTGAAATGACTACAAATGGAAATCTTAAAATCCAGCTGTTTATGGTTTCTATAGTGGAAAATTAATTTAGCACATTATCAAGCTTGTGGGTGAGATGAGCAATGGGGCCTTTGTTAGAGTTTCAGGGAACAGGCCAGGAGGGGCATGGAGCTCTTGGGCAGCTAATGTTTTTATTCATGGTGAGATCTCCTTCCTCTGGTTTTCATTGCTGTTTTCACATCAAGGGAAGATGGGTGCTACTGCTTGACAGTGAAAATGACATTCCCCTGGGGGTTTATAATTTAAGTTATGATGAGACAAAGAGAAGGGATGGGACTTCAGCAGGAGAATAAAGAAAATAGCATTCTTGTAGAAACCTGAAAATGGAAAGGAGCCAAGATCAGAGAGGGCTGGCCCATGCACACTGTGCCTGCACAGCAAACCCTGGTGAAAGCTGTTTCTTCTGAGGCGTGGTACCTGTAATGGCCAAGAGGAGCAGCAGGGAAACTACCAGCAAACCTCAGAGTACTTGCACATTTGGTGATGTTATCATGCTTTGTGTTCTATCTGAACATTTCTCCTTAACTGGGAAAGCCAGTAATGCAATGTGGTATCTGTCCTTTTAAACAGCCCTTGATAAACAAGCAACACTCAGTGAATATGTTCTGAAAAATGTGAATGAGTCAAAGGAACTTGCTGTTCATCTGTACTTAGATAAGCATCAGATATTGAAAATCCAATATTGAGTGCATGGCTGTGTCCTCATTGTTACCAGTCATGCTGATGGAAGTTTTCATTTGTATTGTGTTTTTTAAGACTACAAGTATTTTGCCTAGATATTTGCTCTGGACCTCATAACTCTGGTGGGATTTGGGGATGTTACTCTCATTTTAAACATGAGAAGACTAGGGTAGCAGAAGTTCTTGGGTTTTTACTGAGACCGTGGTGAGAGTCTTACAGTTGGGAGCCAACTGTTTCTAGGTACTAAAGATAAAGAATCATTCCCCAGTCAGTGCATAAGAAGAGTCCAGCAAGGAAGATGGCAGGATGCAGATGGATGGCATAACCTACACAGTGCTGTGCACCTTTCAGTCTCTTGAGTGACTCTTCTGTTTCTCATCTTGGGGAAGTGAGCACGGATGATGTCCTCTTTGGTTCTGGTGTACCAGCATCTTCTTGGCTGTCTGTCCTCATTAAGCCCTCCTGGTGCTGCAGGCTTGGGAATAGCAGTCTCCCACTTGTGCAAGTTGTTGGGAGTTCTCACCACTGGCCTGCAAGGAGCCAGCCTGTGCTCAGGGCCAGCTGTGCTCCTTGCATGCAGCTTCAAGTCTGGAAGCTGTTAATGGCATGAGGATACAGTCCTGCACCTTTTTGTTTTTCTTAAGGAAGTTTTTCTGTTTGACATGGAGGGCAAGACAGAATCAAAAATCTTCCTTCAGTTTGCAGACTGATCCCCAGATTTCTCATACCTTTTATTAAGAAGTGGGGCACATGTAGGTAAAGGATAAAACCATGTTTTGAGTTTTTTTTTTTTTTTGGTTTGTTTTGGATGTTATATAACTCACATGGCTTAAATAAAATAAATATTCTGATATTCTAAAAACGTATTTTTCTTCATTTTTTATGTCACCATGCTTTTGTGCTGTGTTTAGAAGTTTACCAGAATCACAGTGGATTTCTTTGTATGTGTTTCCTAAAATTCCTATCTACTGACAAAAGCAGACCAGACTATTTGATGCATTTTTTTTTAAATAAAAAGAGGCCTTGGAGCAGGAAGCAGAGGCAGATTCCTTTTCTCATTTTTCTGGCTTTCAGGGGTCATAGGAAGCATTGCAGAGGTCCATGATGGGTGCCACTGGCAATTTTGTGTGAAGATTCTTGTGGGATTTAATTTTCTTGGATACCTGCTACAAATTTATTTCAAATTTAAGCTGATTCAAGTGCAATTCTCCCAATTCCATTAAATTTGTGGCTGTCTCACACTGGCTAGAGGAATGGCATCACTTAGGGTTCCTCCTAATTGCATTTTTTTTTTATTTTGCTTATCCCAGCCTAAGATCATTTTCTGTCTCATTGATCAGAGCAAGAACAACAATTAAAGAAAAAAAGCAGAGGGAGAGAACTCCAGTGAGAGAGCATATTTCCTGCCTCCATGCTAGAGGTATAAGTATCCCAATAACCTCACTCAGCTCTGCTGAGCCATAATGTCTGCCCTGCTCCACACAAGACTCCTGCCATTCCCAACACAGTCCTCACATGGCAGGGTTCAGGTACAGGAAGAACCATGTCACTCTTTGAGACTATGCTTTTCTGTAGTGCACAGAAAATGTGGTGCTTTAAAAATATCCCTTTATCCCAGACAAAGGAGCCCCAAGGTGTCACTAAAGGACTTGTTCTACAGAAGGCCTGTAGGCTAGGTGAGAGCAGGAGGATAAATTCAATGTGCTAAAGGGAACAAAGGAAAAACTCACCAACCAAGAGTACTTTGTCCAGAAAAAAACTGTCCTTCAGAAATGAGGAGGAAGTAGGTGATGACTCTCCCAAAGAAAAGCCATGTTCCCTACAATGAAGTCTATCCTTGGAACTGCTGAAGGGAATAAAGTTGAAGCAGACAAACAAAATTACTAATTAGTAACATAAAACATATAAAAGCACAGACAGCAATACTATAAGTAATACTGAGTCAATATTTCTCTCCAGTATGTGGAGAGAGAAAAAATATTTAAGACAACTATAAATCAAACAGATTGTCAAGATACATAGTACAAAGTGATGGAAATGTTGACATCAAAAGCATAAAATGTGTGTTTTAAGTAGCTAGTCAAAGCACAGAGTTGTATATGATCGAGATTAAGTTGTTATCTGCATAAAATTGTCTAAGATTTTTATATAAGCTGTGGTAACCACAAAGCAAAAATCAACCTCAAAGCACAGAACACAAATAGCATACCAGGTGCTGTGGGTTGAGTATGTCCCCAAGGGATCTCATGTCATTTGCATGAGAGCATCAGTCTAGGGTCTCTGCTTACCCATTTTCTTAGTCCCCTGACACTCACAACTCTTCCCAGGCAGGAAGGGAAGTTGAGCAGGCAGTACCGCTCAGGGGGCACCCAGGGATCCATGGTCTGACTGCCAGGGCTGGAGTTCTGGACCCAGCAGTCACTGGTTTTGTGATTACCTTGGGCAAGTCACTTAAGCTCATGAAACCCCACTCAAGTCCTGAGCAACAACAGGATGTACTTTTTAGGATTACCGGGGAGGGTTATACAGAACAATGTGGGAAGCACTTGACCCTCACTCAGGATGGCTCTGCTCCATCACATCCCCGTGAGCACTGAGTTGCTGCCCATGGGAACCAGCACACAGCCAGGATCAGGTTGCCCAAAAGTCAGTAGTCAACTGCGTAATACTTATCGTTACCTGTACTGCTACTTTACTGTTCTGTAAAGTCACCTGGAAACCTGAGCTGGGGAATGTTGGGGTGCTGATCCTACTAGCAGCAGGGGCAGGTGCCTTCCAGCCTCTGGTTGCACTTGTTTGCAGCCACCCACCAACACATCATCTTGTGGCATGTGTGCTTCTGTTTGAGACATCTTAATTGATACACAATGCTAATTGGTTAGCATGAAACAGGGCCAGCAGCACCACAGCTTGTGTTGGAAGGGAGATTCTTTGATTTGTGTGTTCTCTGTGAGGCAATCTCAGTCTTCCTTTCTCAAGAGCACAAGAGCACTTCAGCATGATGTATGGTGGGTGTTTTAAACAGAGCCCTGGGCAGGTGGAGAAGAAAAAAAAACACTTGTTTATAGTGTCTTTTTTTCAAAAAGGAAGGCAGAGGCCTCATTCAGTCTCGGCAGGGAGCATAGCTATCAGGTGGCTCTGGGCACATGGGCACTGATTTAGGGGTTACAAGTAAGTTTTACAAGCAGTAAACTTGCAAAAACAGAATATGAATAATGAAGATTGGCTACACCTAAGGTGGTAATTCATGGAAAATGTTCACAGTTACTATTGCTGTTATTAGAAAAGTACTGAAGGACAGGGGCACAGGGAGACCTCCCTTCCATCTTGAAGTTTTTCAGAGTGCCCCAGGGAAGCATGGGAAACAGGAATCCATCTCTAGGTTGCTTTGTGCCAACCATTCCCCACTTTCCTCCTATACTTTCTCTTTTCCTTTCTTTTCTTTCATACTTCTTGACATTTGCAAGGGTCTGGATTGAAGTATAACAGTGGCTACAAAGAGCACATGCCATCTCCCATCTCTGAGGATCTGTAGCACTGGGTGCTGGAAGGATAAGACAGACATGCAGCTGCCAAGCTGCAGGAGACAGGTGACCTCATGGACATATTGCTGAGCCCAGTTGGAGATCCCCACATCATCCTGCTGACCTCCCTGTCCTGCTTGGCCAGGAGACTCACTCATATGAACAGAAACTTGAGCACTGGCCAGAGTTCAATTCTGTGGATATTCCTCAAAACAGGTCCCACCTTGACAGGTGTCTGGGGTCATCAGGGAAGTTCTTTGATTTTCACATCTACATTTTCTCTGAGTGTAATTTCCTTATTGGTTATGTTCCTGGATGACAGAATGCCTTTCTGGAGAGGATTAATTGCAAGCATCACTTACATTGATAGTTCAAAAAATAGCATCCCATGGTTTGAAGATGATAGAATAGCAAAACTCTGTTCCTACACACTTCCCAACTTGGCCAGGTAGAAGCACATGCAATGTGGCCAGAGTGCATACCCAGTGTGGGCCTGCTGGAACCAAAGTCCAAGGCAGGGTGACTTCCAGCCAGGCCTGAGAGGAGACCTCTGATGACTTCATTGCCGCTTCAGCATATTGAACTCCCTGTCACTAGCATGTCCCAACCTACCTGTAGGATCACGATGGTCACATGTCAGGAAGCATGGATCTCCTGAACTGTGGAGTTGCAGTACTGAAAGGTAGAGGGAGAGAGAGGGCCTTATTTTAAGGAACTGGCTCACCAACTTTGGAGAGTAACAAGTTTAACGTGATGTGCAGGGCAGATTGCAGGCTAGAGGCCCAGGGAACTTCTGAGGTTACAGCTTAATCTGGAATCAATTTGCGGGCAGAGGTTTCTTTTCCAGAGGGAAGCCCAGTCTTATTTCCTAAGGCCTTTTATTTGCTTTGGCCCACTCACATTATGGAAAGCAATCAGCTTGAGTCTCCATCTGCAGAATTCAGTGTCAGTCACATCTTTAAAATACCTTTGCAGCAATATCAAGGCTGAGTGACCACGTGTGCACCATATTCTGGCCATGTGGACATACAGGATTGACCTTCACACTCCCTTCCTCTTGCCAGGTATCTTCAAACCCAACACCCATGGGTCAGCCTGAGGAAAAATAAAAAAATAAAACACACTTCCACTGTGCGTGGCATTTAAGTCACCCGATGGGTGGATGGTTGACCTGAGGAATATGAATTCTGTAGTTCCAAGAGGAGGAGAGTGGGTCAGAGACAGACTCCCTGGTCCACTCAAGGGCAGATTCAGTTGCAAGGTAGCCAGGTATCTGCTGCTTTAGGAAACTCTTCAAGCAGAAACCAAAGTTAACACAATGACATTGAGTCAGACAACAGGTTTGATCTGTGCCTCTGGGGCCCACCTAAAAACCACCTAGGTAAGCTCCTGCACAGCAGCTCCCACTCCCCCGCCCCCGCAAGACTAAGCCCCCAGCCACAAGGGGACTCTTCCTTACTGTTATCCAGGGGATGTCATAGTGGTTCAGTTTCAGTCTTTCTGACTAATTTTTAACATGTTTTTTTCCTACTCCTCTTTATAGACTTTCAAAGGCTCCATGTTCCTCTGTGGTTCCTATTTGTTCATCCCTGGATGAAGGCCCTTAAGGATGGATTTCCACTTCTGTCATAACAAACTTCTCTCTTTGTACTTAGAAGTCTCCATAAAATCATGGGCACAGGTGGATAATTATTTCTAAGTCCTTGTTCTTCCCAAATTGAAAACTCTAACTTTCAATCGACACAGTACACTTCCTTTCTCCCTCTCTCCTCCTCTTTCTCCTTCCCTCTCACAGCCTCCTTTCTTTCCTTCCTTCCTTTTTTTCTTTTCTGTTTTAGAAATTGTACTTTTCCTGGATTCTAAACTGGCAGTTGGAGGATTAGCTAATTGCTCAAATTCTGACTGCTCTTGAAGTTCATTCTTTCTCTTTAAATAACTCCCAGGATCATTAGCTTGAGAAGATTGTTATTACAGTAATTCTTTCAGTGCTACAGAAATTATTTTCATTGTGAATGAATTTCTTTCTTCTGAACAGAGTAAAAGCCCAAGATCATAGGCTAGGAAATGGCTTCCAAGCAGAGCAGTTGAGGAGGACCTACAAACCCCTGACCAGGGCCTCTCAATGCTTCTGTGAAGGTCCTCAAAACCAGGGAAGACTGAGATAACATGACTGTCTAGAGGAGCCCACACAACATGACCACGCCCCATAACATAGCATCCTGGGTGGGATCTACAGTCAGAAGAAAGACAAGAAATACAGGGTGAGTAAATTAGTCAACATGTCAGTATAGATTTATTGATTGTGACAGATGTTCAAAGCCATGTCTATGCTAACCATTGGTGAAACTAGCTGAGAGGTATCATTAATCTTTTGCACTGTCTTTTTAGTTTTTCTATAAACGAAAACTGTTCTAAAAGTAAAAGTTTATCTTCAGAAAAAAGCCTGGGCATGGGGCACAGGAGATACTTTCATTTGGCTGGTGCAGGGAGAGTGAGTGGGAGGTCATGTGGGAGATGCCGATAATAGGAGTGGATCGCATCACACAGGGCCTCATGGCCTGCCTTGGCCTCATGCTCCACCCGGTGTGGATGTGGGCAGCTGTTCAGAGGCTCTGAGGGGCAGAGCAGTGTGATGGGTGGTATGTCCCAGGCCATCTGGAGTGGTGTTGAGAAGGAGGGTGGGATGCTGAGTGACAGGTGTAGCAGGAGCTGTGCTCCAAGCTCTGCAGGAAGAAATGAGACCTGGAGTAACTCACTCCGGGAAGGCAGGGAAAGGAGCTGATGGACATGAGAGTTTTGAGGAAACAGAATGGATCAAACTTGGTGACAAGCTGTGGGGATAAAAGGGGGATAATTTTGTTCCTTCCACTCATTCATTTAACAAAAATTCACTGGGAACGTAGCACATTTTATCACCCAGCTCAGGGGTCTCACATTCCTAGGAGGGAGGCAGACCACAGAAGGACACACTAGGTTCTTGGCAAGGCCCTTTGGTGGTGAGAGCATGTTGGGATACCATGTTTATCAAAGCCATGGTCCAAGAGGGGAATTGATCTTTCAGGAGAAAAACACAAAATGTGGCTGGCAGGAAAAAGAAATTGAGGTACTGAATCCAGGTAAACTGCACACGTGGATTGAAAGCTTGGCCAGCAGACAGGAACAGAGCTGTGTGCTCTCTGACCACAGGATTGAGGGCCACACAGAGGAGGGCCAGGCCTTGTGACCACTAGGCAGAGGGCCTGGCTGGAGGCTGCCCGGCTCACCCTCCACTCTCCTTGCAGTGGCAGGGCCTCCCTTTCCCAGTGGTGATCCTCAGGTGGATTCCACAGGTGAAGAGAGCAGTAGTCAGAGGCAGAGCCACTGTGTTCTGCAGCTCCACCATTAGGGGATGGGCTCTGCAGAAGTAGGAAGGTTTTTTGAAGAGAAGGATTAACCTGAGCCTGTAAGCTTAGGAAAGTTCAGATGCTGTCAGTCTCCCTGACTGTGGTCAAGCCAATAATGGTAGAAACCTGTTGTAGAGTGTCCACTAGCTTCCTCCATCTGCTAAACAGCATCCTTTTGGAAAAGAGGACACAGCTGAAAGGGAATGCTGACTGTTCTGGTATACATGAGGTTGTCTGAGGGCTGGGGCAAGAGTAGCTCCCTTGTTCTTCCTGTCACCAGGAGGATCCAGAGGGGAGTTTCACTTTAAGAAATGGAAACCTTTTTTTATTTAATTGATTTTATTTTTTTAAATACATGATAGCAGAATGCATTACAATTCATATTACACATAGCACAGTTTTTCATATCTTTTTATAGAGAGTATGTTCACACCATTTCTGTCTTTTATAAATGTACTTTCTTTATTAAAAATCTTATTACACATATATACCTCAGTTTTTCATAACTCTGGTTGTATATAAAGTAGGTTGACACCCAATTCATGTCTTCATACTTGTACTTTGGATAATGATGTCCATCCCATTCCACCATTCTTGCTAATTCCCTGCCTCCTCCCTTTTACTCCAACTCTTCTTCCCTATATAGAATTTATCTATTTTTCCCATGCTCCCCCTCCCTATCCCAGCCAGTATGAGTCAGCCTCCTTATATCAGAGAAACATTTGGCATTTGTTTTTGGGGGGGATTGTCTAACTTCACTTAGCATTATCTTCTCTAACGCTATCCATTTACCTGCAAATGCCATGATTTTTCTCTGAGTAAAATTTCATTTTGTATGTATGCCACAATTTTTTTATCCATTCATCTCCTGAAGGGCATCTAGGTTGGCTCTACAGTTTAGCTATTGTGAATTGTGCTAGTATCAACATTAATGTGACTGTGTCCCTGTAGTATGCTCTTTTTAAGTCCTTTAGGTATAGTATGAGGAGAGGGATAGCTGGGTCCAATGGCGGTTCTATTCCCAGATTTCCAAGGAATCTCCATACTGCTTTCCATATTGGCTGCACCAATTTGCAGTCCCACCAGCAAGTATGTGTGTGCCTTTTCCCCCACATTCTTGCCAACACTTATTGTTGTTTGTCTTCATAATAGCTGCCATTGTGACTAGAGTGAGATGATATTTAGAGTAGTTTTGATTTGCATTTCTCTGATTGCTAGAGATGATGAGCATGTTTTCATATATTTGTTGATTGATTATATATCCTCTTCAGAAAAGTGTCTTTTCAGGTCCTTGGCCCATTTGTTGATTGGGTTATTTGTTTGTGCTTAGCTTTTTGAGTTCTTTGTATGCCCTAGATATTTGTGCTCTATCTGATGTGTGAGGGATAAAAATTTTCTCCCAGGATGTAGGCTCTCTGTTTACCTCTGAGATTGTTTCTTTTGATGAGAAGAAATTTTGAGTTTGATTCCACCCTATTTATTGATTCTTGATTTAATTCTTGTGTTATAGAAGTCTTATCAAGGAAGTTGGGGCCTAATCCCATATGATGAAGATTAGGGCCTAGTTTTTCTTCTATTAGATGCAGAGTCTCTGATCTAACTCTTAGGTCCTTGATCCATTAAGATACCCAGAATAGCTAAAGGAATAGTTAGTAAGAAGAGTGAAGCAAGTGGCATCGCTATACCAGACCTAAACTATACTATAGAGAAATAGTAACAAAAACAGGACAGTATTTGCACCACAACAGACTTGTAGACCAATGGTACAGAACAGAGGACACAGAGATTAATCAACAAAATTATAATTATCTTATGTTAGACAAAGGTGCCAAAAACATAGACTGGAGATAAGATAGCATCTTCAACAAATGGCTCTGGGAAAACTGGAAATCCATATGTAACAAAATAAAATTATACCCCTGTCTCTCACAAGAAATGGAAATCTTCAGAATGTTTACACACTGCAGGGAGCAACACGGACACACAAGAGACTCTACAGAGCAGAGGCCACTGGTAAAGACAGGAGGTGGAATACTTCTTGAAGCTGCAGGAAGTGACATGAACAGGAGTGTGTCTTCCTGCAGCTATGTGTGCCAAGATGTGAAAGGGCCATTCACTCCAGGTCACCTTCATTCCTGGGAAGTGGGAAGATGTATGCCCAGAGAGGTGTGCAGGCTGGAGTTGGGATGCAGAAGCACAGAGAGGCAGTGTCTGGAAACCAGTGCAGACAGTGCATCGTCGGGAGCTAAAGACCCAATTGGACCTGTGACAACTCAGGCATGAGACTTCACTGGTAATAACAGAGGCATCTACTTTATAATAAATTCTTCTTGAAAATTGGCTTATAAATGACATTTTGACAAATTATTTCTCTTTTATCCAGGAAGACAAATAAGGAAGTCATGTGCTCATTATGCCTCTGGATGGGCAATAACAACAAATAAGGCAGAGGATCCAGCCTCATGAAAGAGCTCTATCTATAGGGAAAACAGGCCATGCACATGCACAGGCCTGCTGCAAGGAGGCACTGTGGAGGCTGGGCTATAAGAGCAAAGAGGAGGGCATGCATGACTGCTTCAGAGTCTCTAGAAAGTTGGTAATTGTGTTAGTCCACTTTCCTTCACTGTAACAAATATGTGAGCTTATCAGCTTATGAAGAGAAAGGGTTTCTTTGGGCCCACAGTTCTAGAGATGCCAGTCCACAATGGTTTGGTGCTGTGGCTTTGGGCCTGTGGTGGAGTGGCCCATCATGGTGGGAGGGTGTGGCAGAGCAGAACTGCTCCTGTCATCAGCCAGGAAGTCAAAGGGGAGGAGGGAACAGCTAGGGTCCCACACTCCTCCTCAAGGACACACCTCAAGGGCCTCAGGACCTACCACTAGGCCTACCTCTCAAAGGTTCCTCTTCATCCCAATTACACCACCCAGTGGACAAAGCCTCAGTAAATGGGCCTTGGAAGATCTGTCAATACCCAAACTATAGCAAGGAAAGATGCTTAGAGGATCCATGAAATGGACAAGCATGGCTGTTCCTCACTCCCATCCCAGTTATGAATCCAGTGATTCTGTGGTCTCTCCACTCATGCTGACCCAGGGATTCATGCTGATTCGAGCTGGCACTGAAGCCATCTGTGGTTCATG
Source organism: Marmota marmota marmota (assembly GCF_001458135.2). Classification (NCBI taxonomy): domain Eukaryota; kingdom Metazoa; phylum Chordata; class Mammalia; order Rodentia; family Sciuridae; genus Marmota; species Marmota marmota. The sequence continues at coordinate 42,690 of NW_026000223.1, forward strand.
GCTATCTGTTCTGCAACTTATAGAGAAACTGGAGGAATTTGCTCGAGGCCTGAAAGTGAGGTAGATGATCCATCTAATCTACTAAGAGGGCTCAGTCACATGCACCCAGCCCAACTTCAAAGGGAGCTGTGCCAGGAAGAGATGGCAGGACTTGAGAGCACCAATCCAGCTGTCCACCTTGATCCTGTCCAGCATCCCTCAATATCTATCTTTCCACTCACCCATCTCCACATGTACACACTCACAGACATACACATGATTCCAAAGAGAATAGTACACCTACAGCATATTTTATAATTATTTTTTTTAATATTTATTTTTTAGTTTTTGGTGGACACGACATCTTTATTTTTTTTTAATCTTGTTCTACTTTTTTTTATTGGTTGTTCAAAACATTACAAAGCTCTTGACATATCATATTTCATATATTTGATTCAGGTGGGTTTTGAACTCCCAATTTTACCCCAAATACAGATTGCAGAATCACGTCGGTTACACATCTACATTTTTACATAATGCCCTATTAGTAACTGTTGTATTCGGCTACCTTTCCTATCCTCTACTGTCTCCCCTCCCCTCCCCTCCCATCTTCTCTCTCTACCCCATCTACTGTAATTCATTTCTCTCCTTATTTATTTTCCCATTCCCCTCACAACCTCTTATATGTAATTTGGTATAACAATGAGGATCTCCCTCCATTACCATGCAATAATCCCTTTTCTCTCCCTTTCCCTCCCACCTCATGTATCTGTTTAATGTTAATCTTTTCTTCCTGCTCTTCCTCCCTGCTTTGTTCTTAGTTGCTCTCATTATATCAAAGAAGACATTTGGTATTTGCTTTTTAGGGATTGGCTAGCTTCACTAAGCATAATCTGCTCTAGTGCCATCCATTTCCCTGCAAATTCCATGATTTTGTCATTTTTTAGTGCTGTATAATACTCCATTGTGTATAAATGCCACATTTTTTTTATCCATTCATCTATTGAAGGGCATCTGGGTTGGTTCCACAGTCTAGCGATTGTGAATTGTGCTTCTATGAACATCGATGTAGCAGTATCCCTGTAGTACGCTCTTTTAAGGTCTTCAGGGAATAGTTCGAGAAGGGCAATAGCTGGGTCAAATGGTGGTTCCATTCCCAGCTTTCCCAGGAATCTCCATACTGCTTTCCAAATTGGCCGCACCAGTTTGCAGTCCCACCAGCAATGTACAAGAGTACCCTTTTCCCCACATCCTCTCCAGCACTTGTTGTTGTTTGACTTCATAATGGCTGCCAATCTTACTGGAGTGAGATGGTATCTTAGGGTGGTTTTGATTTGCATTTCTCTGACTGCTAGAGATGGTGAGCATTTTTTCATGTACTTGTTGATTGATTGTATGTCCTCCTCTGAGAAGTGTCTGTTCAGGTCTTTGGCCCATTTGTTGATTGGGTTATTTGTTTTCTTATTGTTTAATTTTTTGAGTTCTTTGTATACTCTGGATATTAGGGCTCTATCTGAAGTGTGAGGAGTAAAAATTTGTTCCCATGATGTAGGCTCCCTATTTACCTCTTTTATTGTTTCTCTTGCTGAGAGAAAACTTTTCAGTTTAAGTAAGTCCCATTTGTTGATTTTTGTTATCAACTTTTGTGCTATGGGTGTCCTATTAAGGAATTTGGAGCCCGACCCTACAATATGTAGATCGGAGCCAACTTTTTCTTCTATCAGACGCAGAGTCTCTGATTTGATATCTAGCTCCTTGATCCACTTTGAGTTAACTTTTGTGCATGGCGAGAGGAGGGGATTCAGTTTCATTTTGTTGCATATGGATTTCCAGTTTTCCCAGCACCATTTGTTGAAGATGCTATCCTCCCTCCATTGCATGCTTTTAGCTCCTTTATCAAATATAAGATAGTTGTAGCTTTGTGGATTAGTCTCTGTGTCCTCTATTCTGTACCATTGGTCCACCCTCCTGTTTTGGTACCAGTACCATGCTGTTTTTGTTACTATTGCTCTGTAATATAGTTTTAAGTCTGGTATCGCTATACCGCCTGATTCGCACTTCCTGCTTAGAATTGCTTTTGCTATTCTGGGTCTTTTATTTTTCCATATGAATTTCATGATTGCTTTATCCATTTCTACAAGAAATGCCGTTGGGATTTTGATTGGCATTGCATTAAACCTATAGAGAACTTTTGGTAATATCGCCATTTTGATGATGTTAGTTCTGCCTATCCATGAACAGGGTATATTTTTCCATCTTCTAAGATCTTCTTCTACTTCTCTTTTTAGGGTTTTGTAGTTTTCATTATATAAATCTTTCACCTCTTTTGTTAGGTTGATTCCCAAGTATTTTATTTTTTTTGAGGATATTGTGAATGGAGTGTTTTTCCTCATTTCCGTTTCAGAAGTTTTGTCGCTGATATACAGAAATGCCTTTGATTTATGCGTGTTGATTTTATATCCTGCCACTTTGCTGAATTCATTTATTAGTTCTAGTAGTTTTTTTGTAGACCCTTTTGGGTCTTCTAGGTATAGAATCATGTCATCTGCAAATAGTGATAATTTAAGTTCTTCCTTTCCTATTTTTATGCCTTTAATTTCTTTCGTCTGTCTAATTGCTCTGGCCAGTGTTTCGAGAACTATATTGAATAGAAGTGGTGATAGAGGGCATCCCTGTCTTGTTCCAGATTTTAGGGGGAATGCCTTCAATTTTTCTCCATTGAGAATGATGCTAGCCTGAGGCTTAGCATAGATAGCTTTTACAATGTCGAGGTAAGTTCCTGTTATCCCTAGTTTTTCTAATGTTTTGAACATAAAGGGATGCTGTACTTTGTCGAATGCTTTTTCTGCGTCTATTGAGATGATCATATGGTTCTTATTTTTAAGTCTATTGATGTGGTGAATAACATTTATTGATTTCCGTATATTGAACCATCCTTGCATCCCAGGGATGAATCCTACTTGATCATGGTGCACAATTTTTTTGATGTGCCTTTGTATCCGATTCGCCAGAATTTTATTGAGGATTTTTGCATCTAGGTTCATCAGAGATATTGGTCTGTAGTTTTCTTTCTTTGAGGTGTCTTTGTCTGGTTTCGGAATCAGGGTGATGTTGGCCTCATAGAATGAATTTGGCAGAGCTCCTTCTTTTTCTATTTCCTGAAATAACTTGAAAAGTATTGGTATTAATTCTTCCTTAAAGGTTTTGTAAAACTCCGCTGTATACCCATCCGGTCCTGGGCTTTTCTTGGTTGGAAGTCTTTTGATTGCTTCTTCTATTTCATCTATTGTTATTGGTCTGTTTAAGTTGTGAGTATCCTCCTGACTCAGTCTGGGCAAATCATATGACTTAAGGAATTTATCGATGTCTTCACTATCTTCTATTTTATTGGAATATAGGTTTTCAAAATAATTTCTAATTGTCTTCTGTATTTCTGTAGCGTCTGTTGTGATATTGCCTTTTTCATCCCGTATGTTAGTAATTTGAGTTCTCTCTCTTCTTCTCTTCGTTAGCATGGCTAAGGGTCTGTCGATCTTATTTATTTTTTCAAAGAACCAACTTTTAGTTTTGTTAATTTTTTCAATAGTTTCTTTTGTTTCAATTTCGTTGATTTCCGCTCTGATTTTAATTATTTCTTGCCTTCTGCTACATTTGCTGTTGTTTTGCTCTTCCTTTTCTAGGGCTTTGAGATGAAGTGTGAGCTCATTTATTTGTTGGTTTTTCCTTTTTTTGAGGAATGACCTCCAAGCGATGAATTTCCCTCTTAAAACTGCTTTCATTGTGTCCCATAGATTCCGATATGTTGTGTCTGTATTTTCATTTATCTCTAAGAATTTTTTGATTTCCTCCTTTATGTCTTCTGTAACCCATTGATCATTCAGTAACATATTGTTCATTTTCCATGTGATGTAGGATTTTTCCTTCCTTCTTTTATCATTGATTTCCAGTTTCATTCCATTATGATCAGATAAAATGCATGGTATTATCTCCACCCCTGTATATTTACTGAGGGTTGCCCTATGGCATAATATATGGTCTATTTTTGAGGAGGATCCATGTGCTGCTGAGAAAAAAGTATATCCACTTGATGATGGTTGATATATTCTATATATGTCAGTTAAGTCTAGGTTGTTGATTGTGATATTGAGTTCTATAGTTTCTTTATTCAGCTTTTGTTTGGAGGATCTGTCCAATTGTGAGAGAGGTGTGTTGAAGTCACCCATAATTATTGTGTTGTGGTCTATTTGATTCTTGAACTTGAGGAGAATTTGTTTTATGAACGTCGCAGCACCATTATTTGGTGCATAAATATTGATAATTGTTATGTCTTGTTGGTGAATGGTTCCTTTTAACAGTATATAATGTCCTTCCTTATCCCTTTTGATTAATTTAGTCTTGAAGTCAATTTTATTCGATATGAGGATGGCCACCCCTGCTTGCTTACGAGGACCGTGTGCGTGGTATATTTTTTCCCAACCTTTCACCTTCAGCCTGTGTATGTCTTTTCCAATCAGATGTGTCTCCTGGAGGCAGCATATTGTTGGATTTGTTTTTTTAATCCATGTTACCAGCCTATGTCGCTTTATTGGAGAGTTTAAGCCATTAACGTTTAGAGTTACTATTGATATATGGTTTGTACTTCCAGCCATGTTTGATTATTTATCTTCTTCTTCTTTTTTTTATTTAATTTAGTTTGTTTCTCCATGGTTAGCTTTCCCCCCGCCCTCTGTCTTTATAGAGGCACTTCCCACTGATGGTTTTGGTTATTGTTTTTCATTTCTTCCTCGTGTAGTGTTTTGCTCAAGATGCTTTGCAATGCTGGTTTTCTGGCTGCAAATTCTTTTAGCTTTTGTTTATCATGAAAGATTTTTATTTCGTTGTCGTACCTGAAGCTTAATTTTGCTGGATACAGAATTCTTGGTTGGCATCCATTGTCTTTCAGTGTTTGAAATACGTTGTTCCAGGATCTTCTCGCTTTCAGCGTCTGTGATGAAAAATCCGTTGTTAACCTTATTGGTTTACCCCTGAATGTAATCTGCCTCCTTTCTCTTGTAGCTTTTAGTATTTTCTCTTTGTTCTGTATATTGGATATCTTCATAACAATGTGTCTTGGCGTTGGTCTACTGTGATTTTGTGTGCTTGGTGTCCTGTATGCATCTAAAATTTGTATATCCGTTCCCTTTTATATTTTATAATTATACCTACAAATATTATACTAGTGTCTTGTCCATTATATAACAAAGTTTCTGTTTGCCAATTGGATGGTGAATGAAATCATTTTCTGTTGAACTTGGTTTTGGTGAAGACTCAGTTTCTGTTACAAGTGAATATACCTGGAACAGTGTAAAAGCATGAAGGTATTCAGTACTTATATTGATGAGTACATCTTTAGATTTATGGGTGGTTGATACGCAGATCACATCAGAATTGATTTGGTTGTTTTGGAAAAGTTAAACAGCTTGTGGGTGGGGGCAGTGTTGCTTTAGAGTTCTATCAAGTGAGCCTAGGTTTAACCCATGTACTTCTTCATTTGAAGCAACAATTATATTTGTAGCATGTGCCTTTAGTAATTTATTTTGCTTGGTCTTTATAGTGTGTTGGATGATGTACTTCCCAATTCATGTTCACCTTGAACTTAAGAATGTGAGGTTCATGGTCTGCAGATGTAGTTTATTTAGGATTATTAAGGGTGTACCCAAATTCAAAGATTAGTAACCTTCTAAATAAAGAAGATGACACAGAGAGACAGAGAAGAAGACCAGGTCAAGATAGAGGAGGCCCTGGGTTTAGCAGCACCAGCTGAGGACAACTAGCCAAAGAAGAGACCAGGAGAGATGAAGAATCCACCTATGATCATAGTCTCTAAGGATCAGAAAAATGGCAGCCACCAGGCATTCATGTGAGAATAACCAGGAGATATAGAACCATGTGGTAGCCAGTCTTTCCCAGGAGAAAAAACATTATCTGTCTTTTTTGAACTATTTCTAATTTTAAAAATAATTTTATGCTATACATGAAATTATACAGCCACATAACAGAATAGATGAAAAATGAAGGGGAAGAAAAAGCCCCCATTGTCCCACATCCTAACACATGGTGCAGTTCCTCCTCCTTCCAGACTTTCTCCTCATCTCTAAGTTCTGCATGGTGCTTGCCATTTCCCCCTTTTCTCTTCACTTGATTTGTTTGAATATTCTAATTTGTTGAGGTGCAGAGGAGGTGTATCTAATATCAAGTGGAATGGAACCTGCCCACCTGCCACGGGGCCTCCTCTTCCAGCCTTGCTTGCCCACATTGGTCTCACACTGCACCAGAAACTCAGCCATGTTTGTTGATAGTATTTCTGGTAATTGCTTCCATAACTCTAAATGACATGTTCATGACAATTAATTTTTTTATGTTTTTTTATTAGTTGTTCAAGATAATAAAATGATCTTAACATATCATACATTTGTTTCAAATGGGGTATGAATTCTCATTTTTCGCCATGTAGAGATTGCAGGATCACATTGGTTATACAGCCACATATATACATACAGCAGTACTCATGTCTGTTGTATTCTGCTGCCCTCTCTATCCCCCAACAATTTATTTTTATTATGAATTATTTTAAAAAAACACATCAGAAGTATGGTATAACAACCACCCAGCTCCACAGAATGCTAAAATTCTGTACCTGGATTTAGTTTTAAAGAAAAAAGTTTGCAGATCCATGTGAGCCCTGCCCTCCACTCACAGACCCTGACCCCAGTGACTTTACTGTGTTCATCTTTCCCAGGAACACTCCTGTTTCAGCTCCTCCCAGTCCTGCAGAATCCCTTCACATTCTTAAAGATCATAAGGACCCACAAACTATTTCCTGTGAGTGGATAATAACTATCAATATTTGCAGTGAAACAAAGATGGGAAATTTTAGAAATATTTATTAATTTGTTTTAAGTTATTTTAAACTCATCGCACATTAGAATAGATATTTTATGAAAAATAGATTTATTTCCAGAGTAAATTAAGAAGGATGAAGTGTTGTTGTTTTTTGTTTTTTTTTTTTTGTTGTTTTTTTGTTTTTGGTTTTTTTAATGTCTGGCTTTCTGCAAGATAGCTGGCCTCATAGGTCAGCAATGTTACCCAAGTGCTGTCACGTTCAGCTCCATGGCATTTGGAAAACAGTCCCACGCTCATAGTAGAAGGAGAGTGGAAGAAAGGTGCCTTAGTCTCCTGATGTTTTCCTCATTGTTGTCTTTAGAGTAAAATTCCTGTATCATAATGCCTGACTAGAACCAACCCTTGTCCCATAGCTGTGGAATGGCTGCCCACAGGTCCTGGAGTTTGGGTGGCAAGCTGCAGCCAGATGGAGCCCATCACATTGGTGTGGGCCTGAGACACCAAGACCAGGCTTAGACCAGGGTGGATGCTGACTGCACACAGCACTGCTTCCAGAACTCCAGCCTCTACAATCCGAAGACCTCAACTTCCTGCTGGCCAACCAATAGTGAGAAAATACCATTGGGGTGAACTATAATGGAAATTCAGGCTTCAGTGTGGTGACAATCACATTAGTACTTTTCCAAACTCTTGATTATCATGAGTCTGAACCAATATCACTGACCCAAGTGCTAGATAATCCCCTAGACTAGCTCACTTTGACTGAAAACCTGCTGTTGGATTCCTTCTTGCCATTGCAAGAGTTCTGTTTCTATTTTTCATACTTAAATAAATTCTACTGCTTTCACACATATCTTCTGGGACATTCTTTGGATTTGTGTGAGAACAACCTGGAAATAAGTTGGTAGTAAATTTCTAGAGTCTGTGCAATACTGGAGACCCTCCCCAGGCAGGGAGTTCTAGCACAAAACTGAAACACACTGCTCAGTGGTAGTGGAGGACATGGCCTGGCCTGTTCTGACCCTCAGAGCTGACAAGGGCAGGCATCCCCTGCTGTGATTCACAGCAAACACTGAAATAGGCTTTCTTGGCTGAAGAGGCCTGCAGTGTGCACAGACTCATCCCACCAACAGAAGTGGTAGAGTTTCATCTCAAACTGGTCTTATGACTGTGCTAGAAAGGAGGCCATGTCCCCCTGTTATGCAAATGCAGTGACTGCAGTCCTCTTCTGGAGGTGATTCTGAATTCCAGCTTGATTCCTCCCAACACAGCCTTCCCAGAGCAAGATGATTTTCTATATGATAAATTCATTCCTGTAGCTCAATGGACTTCAGCATAAGAAAATATAGTGAAATAACAATAAAATGATGAAGTAAACCACTACACATGCTGTCCATAAATTGCAGTTATACCACCAGGTTGGTTATTCAGGTGATGTTCAGCTTACTGGCACTAGGCAATATTCTGCTCTGGTTTGGGTATCAGGGGAGGATCTGGGGCTTCATAAAGTGTTTTCTGTAGTAATCCCAAGGGGCTGGAGCTACCATGGTCATTTTTTGCAAGGGTTTTAAGTACCCAGTGTGGAAAAGTCAACACAGCAAAACCTAGCAGAGATCTTTAGGTCCCTGCATTCTGGTGCAGGGCTCCCTCTTGAAACTTGTCTTAAATCTCAACACCACATGCAGATAAGGTAGCCACTCATTAGAGTTGTTGTCTATACCCAAGCAACAATGATAGAAGTAACACAGCTAGAGTTTAAGAAGCTGAATTCACCAGTTCTGCTGGTGAGCAGTCTGTGAAGATGCAGATCACTGCAGCCAAGCTGGCTCATTTTAAGTGTTAGCAGCTAATCAAAGAGGGGATGCCTAGGAAACCACAGTTTTGAGGTGAAACTTAATTCACTTCTGCTTCTGCCAGGTGGGGTCTGCACAAGCTGCAAGCATCTGAACTCAGAAAGTGCTTACAGCTCCTAATGGCAGGCCCTGACCACCAGTGTTGCAGTATAACCCAGCAGCTCACCCTCCATTTTTCTTTTGTTTATTATGAATTCAAAGAATGAAATTCTCAAACCAGGATGAGTGAGTGTAATATTAGAATTCATTGAGTTACAGGAACACAACTCATGCCACACAAGAGAGGAACAGACAGCCGGGTTTCTCTGCAAAGTGTGCTAGTTTAGGGATTTATAGAGACCTTGGTTCACTGCTCTTGGTCCAAACTTATGCTAACTAGGGCTTGGAAAATCAATAATGAAATTGGTTAGTCCCGAATTCCATCCACATTTAGCTTTACTTTGCTCCCTGCATTGGGAAGCAGAAGACTGAAGTCATTGACTGCACATGCTCAGTGGGTATCTGAAGCCATGGCACTGCTATAGAGTGTGCTTATGTGGAAGGTGTTCCCCCATGCATAATCCAGGCTTCAGCAGAGTGACAGAACAGCTTGCCCTGATCTACCTCAGCACTGGCCTGCCCTGCCTGAGGACCTCCTTGGCTACATAGCAGTCTCCTCAGGGCCACAGGCCACATGAGCTCTATATCTGCATTTTGACAAGAACAAGTAGGATGGCTGATTTGGCTCAGCAGCCAGGAATCCACATCATCTACAAGTGTCAGCTTTGAAGGTTGCAACCAGTAAAGTCTGAATCTTCTCAACTATGATTAAGTGGCCTATCATAGCTCTCAGTGTTATAGCTCTGAACGTCTGCTATGCTCTCCAGTGCTGCAATAAGGTCTAGCAGTTTACCTCTAATGTCTTTCCAGGTTTGCCTCACACATCCAAAGAATTAAATTAATGACATAAGGAAGGCAAGAGTAAATTGAATAGAGTTTAATTGGAGTGAAAATAAAAGCAGAACTCCTATAGAGACAAAAACAGACCCAATATCAGGTTATCTCTAAGTGTGCTAGGCGAGGGTTTATATAGCACTTGGGTCAATGCTGTTGGTTCAAACTTATGCTAATCAGGGTTTGGAAAAGTACTGATGCTATTGTAACAATGCTTGAGCCTCAATTTACATTCATGTTCACCCCACTCCCATTTTCTCACTTTTGTCAAGCAGGAGGTTGAGGTCCTGGGATCATGGAGCCTGGAGGTTCTGGCTGCAGTGCTGTGTAGAGCAGGTATCCACACTGGGCCCAGCAGGGCTGCCTCAGCTCAGTGGATCTATGTTCCCTAGTTTGCCTTGGTGCTGGCTCAGCCCACCTTGGGCCCATTGCAGCATGGTGGACTCCGGGTGGCAGCTCATGCTCACTGCCCATGCTGCAGACCTGGGGGCAGCTATTCTGCAGATCTAGTTTAAGGATTGACTTTAACAGTGGCTCTCTCCTGAGAGGCAGGCACAGGGAGGAGGTTGGATGGGAGCAGGAGCAAAGCACTGTGAAAACACAGAAGTCCCAGTAGGCTGCTTCCCCATGAGGGTTCACAAAGGCCCTCAGTGTCCCTGGGTCCTCAGAATGGGCCTGAAGCCTCTAAGGTGTCACACTTGGCTCCCCATGGCAGTCAAACAACCTTGCCTCTACCAGCAATTGATGTCTGTGGTCTTCCACAGCTGGGACTTTCATGGTCCCTGACAGGCCATGCTATTTGTTGATAAGCCTCAGACAACCAGGTGGGGCCATGTATGGCTACCATGTTCTGTGCTGTTTCAGGAAGGCTTCCTTCTCCCTGCAGCTGGCTTTGGTCACACAGGGCTCAAGGTAGCTCTACCTTGGGCTCTTTACTCCACTGCCTCCCACAGACATTGGCCCCAGTGGCGAAGGCAAAATGAGGAGCCAGAGCGGAGTCTGTGTAGCACATTGCCTTGCAGGACTCAAGCCGACTCCTTTGTCCTGCCAACATTGACCTTACCTGCATGGAACTGTGCGTGAAGGTCAGCGTCCTCTTGTATGGAATGAATCCTGCTGTGCCTCCAGAAGGCTCTTCATCATGGGGGCCTCTGGAGGGCCCACCTGCACCTGCCACCCAGGTAGCTGCCCATTACCCTGCCAACAGGAAAGCACAGCACACCAGGGACCCTACAAGGCCTTTGTTTACCAGTGGCCTTTGACTGTGCACTGAGGAGAGTATCCAGGTGTATGCCCACCATGCAGGCCAGATTGTAAAAAGTCCAGTCTTATTTCTGATGTTTTGTCTTGTTTTAGGGTCTTGTTGGCTGGTTCTTGAACATGCAGTATGAGGCCAAACCCATGTGGTCTGGACTCATTTTAGTCCTCTCTGCCATGTACAAATATAACAGAATGTTGGGTGTGTCCACAATTTTTTTTTAATTAATTTTTAGATAGTTTCCATGTGTGTTTTTATACCTGGCCTACAATGTGTAATGATCCTAGAACCTGAGGAACCATTCATATAATTGTTGTGAAGATCTTCCTTTGTTAGCACCTTTTTCCATTATTTATATATAAAGTGTCTATTTTCTGCATTTTTCTCAGAATGTCATAGCTGACATCTTTCTCATGTAACTCCTTGACAAGTCAGTCTATCTTGTTAATTTCATGGCTAATAATAACCATTAATGCTCCTCTTCACTGTCTGGATTTGTATGATTCCTATTGGAGATGACTGAAGCTAGAAGGACCTGAGGCTTCCCACTCCACCTCCCACTTGAGATCTGAGGAAATAGGTTCAGAGTGGCTACCTGTCTTCAGGTGACTTCTAGAGAGTGTCTCTTGCTGAGTACACAGGGCATGGATTGGATACCATCAGCATCCTTTCAAAGGTGTAGACACTCCCTTTCCTGTGTGTGAAGGGACCAGAGAGCAGGCATAGAAGGCTCCAGGCACCTGGATAACCACTCTTCATTAATGTATCAGCAGCAGGCAAGCCTCTGCCAGGTGCTGGCACTTGAGGAATACTTCCTGAGGAGCTGTGAGCCAGGCACAATGTGCCTGGGACTCTGGAGAACAGAACAGTCAAAAGTCTCCAGCACACAGTGCACATGGATCTTAGAATGTTTTCAGAAGGCATGTTCCCATCATGGACCCAGGAAGGTCCCTTTTCTCACTCTGCTGTGTCCTCCCCATCTGGCCTGGAACCTGTAAGGATTATAGAACCCAAGGAACTGTCTTCAGACTGCCAAATTCACATGGTTTCCATCTTTGCCATTCTGCCTACCTCAAGTGGGACCTTCATGGGACAGATGGAAATGTCCAGTTTAACAGACTCTTCTTGTTAGAGTCACAATATATAACATGTTTAGTGATATTTGTAACATTCCTGGTTACACAGTTTTGTGAAGTGCAGAGTTTCATTGAGTAGGTGAGACCTTGAGAGGGGAAAAGAAGATGCTTTAAAACATTAACATCTGCAACAGTTCCTCCCACCTCTGTACCTCCTCACTGGCATGTAATTAATGGCTTTGGACCACATCCAGAATCATTGGCTATGGTCTAATTTATGGGAATTAAAAGACTCTATCTCCAATCATCGAAATTACATTATATTCCACAGGGCAGTATTTATGGCCCACACAGAAAAGGGAATCAGAGCCTGGTGAGAGCGCAGCTGCTTGACGTGTGCATGGAGTTTCTTACCACAGTAGGTCTGAGTGGAAGAAGCTGTCCTTAGAGTCAGATTCAGGCCTTGGGGGCTGACGCTAACTCAGCCACAGGGGACATATGACAGCCTGAATCTCTCACTACCCCAGGATGTCTAGACTACCAAGGCAGTCTTAATGGTGACTATTTATTTTGTACTTTCTCCTGTCTTATCAAACTATCTGTGTTATGAGTTTGCATTTCTTTATCTCTTAAGGTCACACTTAATAATAAGGAACTTGCTGTGGCCATTATGCTTCCTGTGTTTTTGATTCACCACATATGTTCATCAGTGTCTGAAGATCCACCAGACACTGATGGACATATGCGGTAACAAACAAAGTCCTTGCTCTCATTTCTGGGGAGAGAGGCCTAAGCAAGAATGCAGGTAACAGCGTAGTGTCTTCTGCATTGCTTAGTACTGTGAAGCCAGGTTAAATGTGTCTTAGTCTATTTTGTGCTGCTGTAACAACATGTAAACAGATTGAATAATTTATAAAGAAAATAAATTTAGTTGGCTCACAGTTTGGGGCTGGGAAGGCCAAGGCTAAGGGAGAGAAAGAAGGGTGGAACCTGCACAGACCAGTCAGCTCTTAACGATTTCTCGTCCTAGAACTGTTGCCCAGAATGAGGTTTACAGCACATGAACTTGGAAGGACATAGTCACACCTAGGAAGGGGTCAGAGAGGGCATTGAGAGAGGAACTCAACACTTTCTAGGGATCCCTGATATGATGATAGATGATAACAGCAGAAACCTGAAGAAAGGTGTAGGAGGACTGTGGGTCCTGCGGATTCAGTGCTGAAGGCAGGGAGTCTGTGGAGCACAATGAAAGAGACAGGTGTCCTGGGGGACACAGTGCTGGTGGCAGGGTGTTCTGTGGGACACAGTTGTAAAGGCAGGAGTTCTGGGGGTCACAGGGCTAATCAAGGGACTGTGGGACCCTATGGAGCTCCTGAGTGAGGTTGTATGTGAAGTACTAGAGGAGCAAGGGGAGCCAGGGTGAGAGGCAGGTGAGTCAGAGACAGTCCAGTATGAGTGTGAGGCAGAGAGGGCCAGATCATGCTGTGCTCCAGAGGTCTTGTGAAGACTGTGGTGTGGTGGGGAGACAGTTCCTGGGAGGCTCTGACTAGAGAGTGACATAACAGGTTTTAAAGGAATCACTTTGGTTGATAAATGGAGCAGATGGTGGGAGGACCAGAGTGGGTGCTAGGGCAGCTGGGGCCTTTGCAGCAGTCCTGAGAGAGGCACTGTGGTGGTGGCAACAGAGGCAGAGTGATTGTAGTGACAGCAGTCTCTGGTGTGCCTTGGCCTTTCCCACCATGGGGCATTCTTTCCCTTTACAATGGAGTGTCAAGGCACAGTGCTTGGCTGGCTGCTTACTCAGTACACCCTGTTGGCCTTACCTGACTATGGGATCATGAGGAGCCTTTGGAGAACCAGGCTGGGTTCCAGGGTGGCCAGCAGGTAATCGGAGGGTGGAACTTTGAGCTCACCCCTGGATCTCCAGGAAGAGAGGGAGCCAGGGATTGATATTCACTTCTCTCAGTGAGTCCCCATCCACACCACAAAATGGAACCTCCAGTTGACCCTAAAAGCTACAGTTCTGAGAGCCTCCAGAGTGGTAGACACAAGGGGCTGTAGGGCACCAAGGAGAACAGAGATGCCCCACCTCCATTAGTCCTGTTTTTATTATGTCACATCAGGGTAGACTATTCAAGGAGTGGAACTTGGGAGTTGCCATGTAACCCAACAAGTCTCCTCTAAGTATACACTCTGGAGAACTAAAGCCACACAATGAGATAATAGTGAGTGTGTAGCGTCTATAGCTACATTACAAAACCTTGGCTTTGAGACAAAACCAAGCTCACTATCGTTGGCCAGTGGAGCCATGAAGTGCAGCAGCAGACCCCAGCAGCTCACCAACACTTTTTTTCTATTTGGGCTTATTACCTTGTGCATTTGATGAATGGAATCCACAAACCAGGATGAATCAATGTAACCATAGCATTTATTGAAGAATGAAAACCAAACACTTGTCAGAAAACAGAAGATGCTGGTGACAGAAACAGCAGATTTGACCTGTCAGGGAAGGCATGTTTCAGATTGTATATAGCTCTTGGGTTACTGCTATTGGTCCAAACTTATGCTAATGAGAGCTTGGAAAGGCAATAATGCTATTGGTCAGCTCTGGAGTCCTGACTTCCATTCAGATCCGCCAACTTCCATTTCCTCAGGGCAGGTCATAAGGGGAAGGTTTAGGTGCTGGAATGGGAATGCAGCACTGCAGGAAGCAGGCTTCTGCCACAGGTCTCAGTACTGGGCCCAGGCCTGGCTGACCAAGGATGACAGGTGGGCATGGCTTGACTGGCCTGGGCTATGGTTAACAGTGCCAGGTTCACATGGCTTTAGGTCCTGCTCACCACCTGGACCCCAATGGGGCCACCACTCCTTGCTCCACTGCTCTGTTGCCACTTTGCTTCATGAAAGGGACCAGTAGACTGGCTATGCAGCTGCAGGGAGCCATGTCAGTTGTCCAGAAAGCCTAAAAAACAGAAACAACCCAAATAAAAATGGAGAGAACAATGGAGAGGATGAGGGAGGTGGAATATGGAATATTCCAGTTGAAGAGGAAGACAGTTGTGGTATGTGTCCCGCAGGGCTCTTCCACACATTGAGCTAAGTAAAGACACCTCCATCAAAGAATAGGTGTGATCCCTCTATTTGAAATGTCAAAAACTGGTAAATTCATAGAGAGAGAAAGTAGGGGAGCTATTGGGGGATGGGGTGGGTGTTCTGGTAGTGACTGCAGAAGCTGTAGGTCTTCTTTCGAAGGTGATGGAAGTATTTCAAATATGACATGGTGATGGTTGTCCAGAGGCCAGGGGTATACTACAAACTGCTTTCTCATTCGTGTACATTAGGATGATGAGTTTTATCCCAGTAAATAATTTCAAAAAAGGAAAACACCTTCAGAGTCATACCTCTCTGGTCTTCCCTCCCCAACAATTATTCAATCTTGCAGTTCCCTGTCATACTTGGCAACCTCCTGAGAATTCCATTTCCTTCCAATTTCTGTGCCACATGTTCAGTAATTGCCTTCTTGCTGCACGCCCTCCGTCCATCTCTTGTTTTCCACCAAATAATCCAGCACCTTGCCACCAAATTTCCCCCCAACGCTCTTAAACCTAGCAGGAACTCATGCCTCCAACCAAATAATACCAAATAATGCAGGGTGTAAGCAATTTGCAAATAGCATGACATGGGCTAGATATCCATTTATACAACAGGGCTGGTTGGGATGCCAATCCTCCATTGCCATAAAAATGATACCCTGTTGCAATTGGTTTTTAAGTGAATTAGGCAGACACATCTGTGGAAGCCAAATGTTTGATAGATACCTTGGTAGGACACCTAATTGATTTTACACAGCCTCTCCAGTGCCAGCAGGCCAGATACTGCTTTGAGGCTGGCTTAGAGTCTTTTCTCTTCCTAAGGTTGCATGATGTTTGTCAGGATGAGGAGAAGGGTAACCAGTTTGTGTTCTGAAAAGAGGAGGCACATGGACATTCTGCAAGGTGAATTTCTTTGCTTTTGCCACTGTCCACATGTCTGGATGAAACTGGTGTCTCCATAAAGCAAGCATGAACCACCTGTATACTTACTTGGGGCATTCTGGGAAGCTGGGCCAGACATGTACGCAGTCAGAATCACAGTGACTGAGAGTGAATGCTTTGTAAACCCTGAGAGGCAACTGGCTATCTGTACTCAGCCATGGTGACAAGCTGGATGTTCTGCTGTGATCTGGGCATTCTGAAGAGCCCATTATGAGGATTAAGATTTCTTTCATGACTTGGGAAGCATGGTCACAGGGAGGACAAGTAAAGTTCTTCCAAAGTAAAGTTCTAAATATGAACTTTCTCAGTAATGAGACTGGAGGAAAAATTTAAAACTAAAGTTGATATTGTGCATGTGCTTGTGGGTTGTAGCTTCCATCATGGATGTCCACAAATGTTAGGCCTTCTCTGCTGTGTAGGTGCTGGGAGTCATTTGGGTTTGAGCCATTCAGTTGGTTTTGGTTAATGAACAGGATGCTTTATTTTCCAGTGACCATTCTGGTTTTTAGGAAGCAGAAAAAGGCTCAGCATCAGTGCTATAGTGAATATTACTGTAAACATGTCAAGGTTATTTGGAGGAGTATAGATTTGATCTGAGGAATACATTCCATAGTTGACTTTAAATGGAATGAAGTTGTGGAAATAATTCTGATGTTCTTGAGAGAAAGTAGACAGTGTCACAAAGCTCTGACTTGTATGGCTTCAAGTTTTCCTGGACAGTGTAAGTCTTTTACTGACAGCTCTTCTATTACATTTGTGTTGGAAGAAGGTTGTGGCCCAGAGAGAGGAGTCAGAATCCAAGTCTCAGAGCATTGCTTTTGAGGGTCACTGGCAGGTTTTTTCCCACTGACTCACATGTTCTGAGAGTCCCTGCAGAAGGCCTATCACTGTGGAAACATGAAGTTGGTTTGACAGGATGAAGTGTTCCAAACCTGTGTGGAGTTTGAGGATCTTTAAGAGATCATAAGCTGTTCAGGAAGTCCATGCTTGAAGAGTTTGATTCGAGTTAAAGGCATGAAAGAGTTCACAAATCCCCAGTGTGTGAATGTTTATCTAGAAATTGCCATGAAAATGCTAGAATATTCTAGATGATATGAGCAGGTGTATGATCATAGATTTGTGTTCTTTTATGAGTTGTCAAAATAGAATACAGATAAAAACAATTGCTAAGAAATGTGCCTCAACTAGAGAGAATTCATCCTATGTGAGACCAGTGATGCCCTCTTGCTTATTTTAAATTCTCGCTGTGTTCTTGAAATCATGATAAGCTCTTCATGTACTCTGTCTCCTTATTTTTAAAAACAGCCTTATGAAGATGGTATAATTTTTATGGTGTCTTTTTTAAGAGAAGGAAATAAAAACAAATAGAAAGGTAAGAACTGGTAAGTAGTTAGGCCAGGATTCTTTTTCAGAGGGTTCATTTATATAGAAAACATGCACTTAGCTATCTTACTATGCTGACTTTAAAGAAATTCATGAATGTCAGTCTGAAATCATTCCAAGGACATGTTAGAAACAGCTTATCCAGAGTCTTGGAGTTGTTTGTTCAGTATCTAAATCACTTTATCAGATTTACCCTTAGAATATTCCTTTTATGGAGAAGACAGTCTGGGTTTTATTTTGTGTTTATGTATTTATAATGTCCTTTTGTTATGAAAATATCTTTTGAGCACCAGTCCATATTCTGCACCAGTCCATATTCTGCTTGATATAACCAGGATCTATGTGCATCCTAGATCCTGGTTATATCAAGCAGAAGCTTGAATGATTAATAAGGCTCAGTTCTCTAAATCACCCATCAGTTCTTATCCTGGTTCCTTCTTCTCTTTGGCAGTCACCTTTGGAGATTTCCAGAATGTATGGTTTTCATTAGATTGGAAGGTTAACAGAAAGAAAAAGGGAAAATGATTGATGAGAAGATAAAGCATCACACGTGTGCAGAATGGGGAGCCCAATGACTATAACCCAGATTAAAGGCAAAATGTGACACCCAGTGAAAGTGAAAGTGTTTATCTTTGTGCCTAAGCAGAAGCAGTGTAAATGAATATTGCATACCAGTGCAATTCTATATTTGCTTACTGCATTATCAATTTGAGGCAAGCATTTTTCCCTGTCCCTTAAATGTTATTTATTTTTTTAATGTGGAACATTAAATTTTAATCTTAAAACATTTTATCTAGTCTTCAAATTATTAAATAAAAAGAATGATAAATTATGATTTTAGTAACAAGCCCTTTTTGCAAAATTCATCTACTGTCTCAAAAAAACAATAGAAAACCCATATATGATATTAGCTAATGATCTATTTACAGATGAAATTTTATACAAATTTATACTAGTAAACTAATAAAAGATATACTTCAATCATATAGCTTAAAATATAAAGAGAAGACAGGTGAAAATTAACTCAACGTGTAGTAGTCTTTATACATTTTAAAATTCGTATAAAATACAATAATTTATTAAAATAAAGAATATTATGACATATTGATGTTAACTTACACAGATGAAAGCTGGCATCAGCTTTTTTGCCTAACTTGTTTATTTCACCAAACTTCATATATTATATGGATATGCCAGTATTTTTTTTTTTACTTCAACACACAGGAACATAATGTACAGTGTTTTATAAAATCAGTGGTTAGCTTAGGAATGATTTTATTTTCAACCACATCCTACATTTTTTTTAGTTGTTGATAGATCTTTATTTTATTTTTCATATATGGTGCTGAGAAACAAACCCAGGGCCTCATACATGCCAGTCAAGTTTGCTACCAGTGAGCTGCAGCCCCAGCCCCACATTCTACATCTTTTTAAGATGATGAACCCTCTTGCTATTGGATGAAGTCTTTTCAGTTCATGTTTCTATTTCCAAGCATTAATTCTTAATTTTTTTTTTAAATTTGTTGTTTCAGTACTTAGTTCCCATGGTAAAACTGTGGTAACTACCTCACTACCAGGCTGCTTTCCCTAGTTTTGTTCTCAGGACTCTGAAAACCCATAACTGTATGGCACCATAATGAAATTGGTGGAAGAGACCAATGACAAAGAATGGATATAAATATATAAAAGTAGGCTGAGCTGGATCCTGCCACAATTGTAAGGTGTGGGCACACTGGCTCCCTCCAAGCCTTCCAGAGCTTCCACAGAACAGCTCCTGGGTAAACTCTTCCTTTCCTTCTGTCTGCTGAGAACACAAAGAGCATTTTTATTCATGACTCCTCTGATGGCTGATGGACATCTTAGCCAGGGAGGGAGCGAGTGTGCTCAGCAGACCTTGGTCAGGAGTGGCTTTGGGAGTGACTGATGGCAAGATTAATGTTGCCTACTTTCCAACCAATGAATTGATCTGCTTCTGTTATAAAATTAAATATTATTTCTGAATACATTTCTAATCAATGATTTGAAATCATCACATTATTGGTTTCATTATAGGAAAATTAAAAACCTATAAAGTTGAGGATTAAGTCTTTAGGTTGACTCATGATCAAACTAGAAAGAAAGAATCACTAACTTTTTTTTCTTGAGTTTTTCCTCCCTACCATAGGCCCTTACTGATACTGACTGAGTTGTATNAGGACGCCCATAGCCCAAGAGTTAAATACAAGAATAAACAAATGGGACTTACTTAAACTAAAAAGTTTTTTTCTCAGCAAGAGAAACAATAAGAGAGGTAAATAGGGAACCTACATCCTGGGAACAAATTTTTACTCCTCACACTTCAGATAGAGCCCTAATATCCAGAATATACAAAGAACTCAAAAAATTAAACAATAAGATAACAAATAACCCAATCAACAAATGGGCCAAGGATCTGAACAGACACTTCTCAGAGGAGGACATACAATCAATCAATAAGTACATGAAAAAATGCTCACCATCTCTAGCAGTCAGAGAAATGCAAATCAAAACCACCCTAAGATACCATCTCACTCCAGTAAGATTGGCAGCCATTATGAAGTCAAACAACAATAAGTGTTGGCGAGGATATGGGGAAAAGGGTACACTTGTACATTGCTGGTGGGACTGCAAATTGGTGCGGCCAATTTGGAAAGCAGTATGGATATTCCTGGGAAAGCTGGGAATGGAACCACCATTTGACCCAGCTATTGCCCTTCTTGGACTATTCCCTGAAGACCTTAAAAGAACGTACTATAGGGATTCTGCCACATCAATGATCATAGCAGCACAATTCACAATAGCAAGACTATGGAACCAACCTAGATGCCCTTCAATAGATGAATGGATTAAAAAAAATGTGGCATTTATACACAATGGAGTATTACGCAGCACTAAAAAATGACAAAATCACGGAATTTGCAGGGAAATGGATGGCATTAGAGCAGATTATGCTAAGTGAAGCTAGCCAATCCTTAAAAAATAAATGCCAAATGTCTTCTTTGATATAAGGAAAGCAACTAAGAACAGAGCAGGGAGGAATAGCATGAGGAAAAGATTAACATTAAACAGAGACGAGTGGTGGGAGGAAAGGGAGAGAGAAGTGAAATTGTATGGAAATGGAAATAGACCCTCAATGTTACACAAAATTACATATAAGAGGTTGTGAGGGGAAAAGTCGGGGGGGACAAGGGAGAGAATTGAACAACAGCAGATGAGGTAGAGAGGGAAGATGGGAGGGGAGGGGAGGGGGGATAGTAGTGGATAGGAAAGGTAGCAGAATACAACAGTCACTAATATGGCATTATGGAAAAATGTGGATGTGTAACCGATGTTATTCTGCAATTTGTATTTGGGGTAAAAATGGGAGTTCATAACCCACTTGAATCAAATGTATGAAAGATGATATATCATGAGTTATGTAATGTTTTGAACTACCAATAAAAAAAATAAAATTACATAAAATATTTAAAAAAGTAAAGACAAAACAAAATAAACAAATACAAAAATGGTTACTTAGCAAAAGTACACCTTACAATCCCAACTGAGTGGTGAAACCCAGACACCTGCTTCACTCTGCTGGCTAGTGTGGCTGTGCTAAGACTCAGGAGCCACACACCAACCCTCTGCTCAGCTCCTGACCTTCGGGAAATCCACACATGTGCTATTTCCATCAGACTTCTTTGTGCTCTTCATTTTTGTGATGTGATTTCAAGTCTTCTCAGTGTTTATTTCCTCTGATGTTTTCCACAATGCCTCCTTGGGAAAAGCCCAGTTTTCCCATAGTGTTGTAATGTGCCTTTGGACCAGCCATCCTCTCACTTTTTATGAACAAACATAATATCTCCTTCAAGTCCCCAAGTTCTGCCTCACTTTGGGGAGGATAGAAAACCACCACCTAGGTGAACAGGCTAGATTCATTCATGACAGGACCCAGTGAGGAACATGCTTGATGAGGAGGTGCAGCAATGGGCCTGCAAAGTCCAGGGAGCTAGTCTTCAGATGGAAAGCTTCTTGGTTCAGGGCTGTTCCTGCTGGTGCTACAGTGACTGGGCCATTCCCATCCATGGGGCTGAAGCCGGCCCTGCCATGGCCTCCCTCCAAATGGTAGCTCAGGACCCATGGCTCCCTGTAGGGGTGACTCATCACCATTTAGCCCTGCTTCCAGCTCCACTTCAACTTCAGCAATGCTGGAGGGGATACTCAGGGCTTCCATTTGGTGGCAGAACCAGAAGGCAGCTTCAGTAACCCTGTTATTCTATTTTACTGTCCTTGTCAAGTTTCCTTGCTGAACTGCTCCCACGAGCTGATGAAGAATCATGTGGAGTTGTGGGACGTCCAGGGAGAATGGTCACTGTCTAGCCACTGGGCTTGGTTTCATGAGAGGCAGCGATGATACTTGGGGAGGTCAATTAAGTGGCTGAAGCACAGGCCAGTGAGGTACCGGCTTGACTGAAACTGACAGCAGCAGCATGGGCAGCAGAGCCTGCCATTGGTGGCAGAGGCTGTGGGGAGGCCAGCAAATGGTGGGACAGGCCCACAAATGCTGGTAGCATTCTAAACCTGGATGGGCATCAGTGCTCCTGTTTGGTATTCTTGATTATGTGCCACAACTGCCATCACTGCATTGCAGGCCTGGTTGACTGTAATCTGCCCAGGAAGGTGCAACAGGACCTTAGTTTGACCACTTATTTGGTTGTGAGCTGCTGACACTATAGCTGGAGAGACAACCATGGGTGTAGCAGCCACACCATTTCTCTGGAGCTTCTGGGAAGGCCCTCCTGCAGTGGAGGACTGACCTTTGTCATCCCCTAACTTGTCTGACCCACAGTAGACATAGGAAATTTAGCATGGGTAGCATTTATCACTTCCCTTCTGACAGATGCCACATAATTGCTAAGGAAAACCCCAATCTCAGTGGTATGCATTGACATCCCTTTGAACCAGCTATTCTGGCAATGATCAAACACTAAAATCAGCTCCCCTATTCCCAGTTCTAGCTCGTCTGCTTTCTGGGAGTCTATGGGTGGATAGCCACATACACACTGGGTGAGTCTGAGTTTGAAAATGTGCAATCTGTACAGTGGATCCATGGGTCCCATTTCAGCAGCAGGAACACCAACAGTAGTGTGGAGATGAGGACAATGACAGCCAGGATATGTGGTGGTAGAGGGGAGGATTCATAGTTCCAAGGGCAGCTGGAGGGGGGACATCTAACAGGAAAATGAATGAGGAGCCAGTTGTCACTGAGCTGCTTGGGAATGAGGTCACAGTTAACTCAGTGGTATTCATATGAATTTGAGAAGGGACATTGCAGGAATTCCAGACAGTTCACTGATTCTCGCAGCAGCTGTGGGGTTGCTGGATCTGATGAGGACAGGAGGGCTAATCTCCATGGAGTGGCAGTTCTGGGATGTATGGGAAGACTTCTTTGCCATGGTGAGGGAAGTGAAGGAGTGCCACTTTTCGTTGTTCTTCTTGGTGTCAGAGAGCTTTGGGGCAGTGCTGCTCTGGACTGTTGCTGAGGGACATTCTCCGCCATCAACTTCTGGCAGGGGATGCTTATCCCATTCCATCAGCTGTTTAGCAGCTGAGTTAAACTCAATGTGGGAAATCAGAAATATGCCTACTTTCTCTGCCAACATTCCTTCAGCCAAGTTTTCATCCACTCTGGGTATCACAGTCAGAAAAAATATCCTTTGCAAACAGAAGGCAATCTTTGTCTACTTCTTTGTCTTGTACTTAAAAGTCATAAAGTTCTTTGCACTAAGGTGGGGGTGGAGGTAATGGTTGAACAATGTGCTAAAAGTTGGTGGGGGAAGAGCCACGGGTCCCCCTGACTTGCCCAAGTTACCAGATTTCATCAACTTGTCGCAAAATGATGATGTCATTTTGGTGAATTTGAAGTCACCAGGTTCCTTTCCCTCATAGTTACATAATGCTTTGGCACATGGTAACTGAGGTGTACCCCTTACTGGGGGACTCCAGGCTTGCACCTGAGGCTGCTGTCCATACTGGGAACCCTGTAAATCATTTGTGCTACGATAAGCCATAGTGCTGCCCTGAGCTGTGAATGCATTTGTGCAGTTGGTCCCACTGCCCCCACCAGGGCTAGGTTTCCAAGGCCTTTGCTTGATGCTCTCCAGAATCCTGTCCATCAGGATGTCACTGGGATACTCCTCAACACCAGAGTCAACAAGGGTCCTCCACTCAGAACAACTGAGGGAACCTAGAATCCCCATCAAACATCACTTGCAAAACTTGTGCTGGCAAGACAAAACTTTTGCAGAAGCATCCAGGTACTCTAGACACACAGGACATTCCAAAGGATCCAAGAAGGCAGATTCATCCATCTTGATTTACTGTGCTGAGAAAGAGTCTTCAGAAATGTCCATAGTTGTGTGTAGCTCTTAAAATGTTTTCTGTAACATGCATTTCAGACTTTGCTCTTGTGCCTTGAGTGCTCCCCTTTGTTTTTAGGCCCTTGTGCAGCCCAGTCTTACCCACTGTTAGCTGTATCTCTGATGCCACGATGCCCTCAAGACTCTTCTATGCTGCCCCCCTTCATGCACACACACAAGTATGTCACTGCCTCCCACTTGCCAACCTTAAGTGTTATTTTTTAAATCAACAGAATGCTTGGTAGGTTTGAAACCAATATGTGAGAATTGGAAAATCCAACTTTTATGCCTGGCTTGATTATTTTGTGACTGTGTGACTTTAGGAAAGTGACATAACTTCTTTGTTTTCTTATTCTATGGTGGTAGAAAGAGTCCCTGTTGTAGAGAACAACAGGAACTACAGACAAAGCTACAGTGCAGTGCGCATTAGGATATAAACTCTAGACATGGCATGCTCTTAAACAAGAGCAGTAATGACAGTGTCTTGTGGTGATGGGCAGCTGACAGTGCAGAAATAGCAAGCACCATCACTCTTTCTGTGACAGCAGCTGGAAGACACCAAGGTAGATGGACCTGGATGCTTGACATTCATGACATATTTATGCCTCTCCCACTTTCCTTGCAGAACATCTCCCAGGACTTGTCCATCTGTACCTTTGTGCTAGAGCAGTTCCTCCTGGTGCAGAACTTGCAGGAGATGCTGGCTAACATGGTGGAGAAGCTGGAAGGGGCAAATACACTTTAGACTGGAGTTTTTTAGAGTGTTCAGCTGCTGTTGGATGGTGGCTCTTACAGGTATTGGAAATCATGTTTGTGGAGATAAGTCAATGACTTTAACTTGTGACTCCCTTGGTGTTGACCTTCTGCTTTACCCAGCACCCCATCATATCTTGAACATGAAAACAGAAATCCAAGTGCAATGTGATCTGTGCGGCTGCCTGTTGTGCTCATGGAAACAGCCTTTCTTGGGCATCTGTGTATCTCCCTGCATCTTCAGAGGTTTGTTCCTGTTTTGACCAGTTGTTTTGTGCATGGATCTTTGTTGTATACCATTATTTATTGTCAAATACTGTTAACTGTGTGGTTATGTTTTAAGCTGTTGTTTGATGAGGAAATTTTCATGGCACTGTTACATACTTTAGATATTGAAATCATGGTGATATGGTTTTAAGGAATTGTAAATTTGCAAATAGCTAATAATTTTCTTTTGAAAATTAAGACTTTTATTTCTGTCTTCAAATGCAGATATTTTCCTTCAAAAATCTATCTGGTTATTTTAATTACTTTCCATGTGACAAACTCTTACTGACTGGGTAGTACCCATTGGTAACAAATTCATTGTTTAGAATTAAGGAGAAGGGTAAATGGTCACATTTTTTGGTCTTCTCTATAATTTTTAAGGGCATTATAAGTGCTGCACTGTTGTTTAGTTTAATAAACTGGAGTATTTCCTGGAGTAGAACCAAAATTTTTCTTTTGTCATTAATGATCTGTGTATTGCTATCATTGTTGAATTATTATTCTAGTTGAGATCAGAATAGAGATTAATAATACATGGTTCCAAAAAAATGAATGATTAATTGTGTTGTAACATATAGTTTTACACATGTACAAAACTTATAGCTCTATATTTTAAAATATATTAGCATCACAGCTTAGGACTTTTAATCAGGCTGTGAATGAATTCTAAATTAAATTTTAACATGCATAATTTGATGAAAACTTAAGATAGGAAAGAGATGCATTTCATGGAGCTGGATCTTTCTTTCAGATGCTAGTATTTCTTAGGAAGAAAACACTGTCAAATAGCTCAAGGGAAAAATGTATGAGTTTTTAGGGGTGAGAAAGATTCTTATTTAAGCAGTTTTGATGATACCCAGGAGATATTCAAAATATTTTACAACTGCTTTGGCATAAATACCAGTGAATCAGAGTGGCTGGCAGCCAGAGTACTGGAGGTTGGGTGGTCTGAGTGATTTGTGTAGGATTCTTGGAGGACCCCTGGGGAGGTCCGCTGATGTACACCAAGAAGGATAGTTATTTTCTACTGTAAAAATCATGAGAGCTGATTTTCCCTCCGTTTATATTTGATTAATGGATGCTGCTGGAACTTACAATAGCCATCTTTCAGATTCCCTAGATGCCAATATCATCTCTCCTTGAGTCTTCTTCTGTCTCCTTCAAACTCCTTATGGTACTTTGATGGTGGGAAGCCTTTGTCAAGCAAATTGACATCTCTCAGTTAACAATTTATACACAGTACCTTCTCTGGAATGAAGATTCCCCATTTCCTAGGGTAACATGTGGCAAAAAGGAAACACTAATCTTTTTTGGGGGAGCAGAATACCAGGGATTGAACTGAAGGGCACTCAAACACTGAGCCACATCCCCAGCCCTAGTTTGTATTTTATTTAGAGACACAGTCTCACTGAGTTGCTTAACATATTGCTTTTTGCTGAAGCTGGCTTTGAATCACAATACTTGTGTCTTAGCACCTGAGCTGCTGGGATTAAAGCATACACCACCACACCCAGCTTACCATTTTCTAAATATAGGGTGCTACTGATTTCCTACAAGACAATGCTTGTATTTTATAAAGCAAAATTTTCAGTACTAGAATTTTGGTAGAAAATGAAATTACAAGTTGTAGAAAAGTGCACGAATAACTGTTTCTGAACTCTGGAAATGTTCAAGAAGTGCATGGGGTACTGCATCTGTCATCATCATCTCTGGTGATCTGGAGAATGATTATATTAATGGTGCAAAACTTTCTTAAATTTAAATAAGTGGTAAGACCAGGTGCCCATGTCACAGAGTGGNGGGTGGGGGGAGCAGAATACCAGGGATTGAACTCAAGGGCACTCAACCACTGAGACACATCCCCAGCCCTAGTTTGTATTTTATTTAGAGACACAGTCTCACTGAGTTGCTTAGCGTCTTGCTTTTTGCTGAAGATGGCTTTGAATCACAATACTCTGTCTTAGCTCCTGAGCTGCTGGGATTAGAGGCATACACCACCACACAGAGCTTACCATTTTCTAAGTATAGGTGCTACTGATTTCCTACAAGACAATGCATACATTTTATAAAGCAAAATTTTCAGTACTAGAATTTTGGTAGGAAATGAAATTATAAGTTGTAGAAAAGTGCACAAATAGCTGTTTCTGAACTCTGGAAATATTCAAGAATTGCATGGGGTACTGCATCTGTCATCATCATCTCTGGTGATCTGGAGAATGATTATATGAATGGTGCAAAACTTTCTTAAATTTAAATAAGTTGTAAGACCAGGTGCCCTTTCCACAGAGTGGAAAGTCTCAAAGGTAATTACCCCAGACTTCAATTTTTAACTGGGTGTGGTTCAGTATCTTATTACTATTTGATATGCTATCAAAGTTTCTTTGCCATTTCAAAATTATATAATCCTTCAAAGAGAAATTATTTTTAAGAATTCTTCCTTTTTTTCCCCTCTAGTTAAAAATGGGTAAAGGAGAGTGGAAATGAATGGAACAACATTTGATGTCTGTTCTGTCTGTCCATTTAATTATGAGAATAACTCTATTAGTGAATATTATTATTAGCATTACTAAAGTGTGATTGAGCTGCATGTTCAGATGAGGAAAAGGCTCAGGAAGTTGATTTGAAAGTAGGTAGATTGATACAGGTGCAGTAGATGCAAAGAAGCTACTCTCATTTAGTGGCTTTTACATCCAAACAAAAACAGCTCTGGAAAGTTAAGAGGAATCTGCAGCCTGGTTTCTGTGTATTTCACTTGATGGATAACTGCTTCTATTGGGGTATAGAACTAAAGACAATCGTTTGAGTCCCAGAACTGTTGCTTTTTAGTGGTATGCATTGACCAGTAATCTCTCTGAAACTTAGTATGATTTGTGTTGCTATAATTAAATATCACCCTTAGTAAGTTATAGAAAAAAATACATTTATTTAGCTCTTGGCTCTGGAAGTTCAAGAGCATGCTTCTGGCATCTGCTGAGTCCTACTGGGTTATAAGGTGGTAGAAGATAGCACATGGTGTGGTGTCAGAGGGAATAGCCAAAGTAGCCTTAGTGTGATGGAGGGGCATCGGCTGCCCCTCACCCCTACATGGGGTGGTCCTGGAAGAAGTAAGCAGGGTTGTGGTGTGCATTGTTGGAAGACATGGAAACACACCCTATTCCTTATGGCTGTCTGTGGGAGTTGGTGATATGTACAGCTATTGGGTTTTTTGTTGTTCTTTTGTTTATGTGGAGAAGTTATCAGTCTCTGAGAAGCAGGTATTGCATAAGAAGAGAAAAAAGCTTGCTCTAAAACACTCTGGATTAAATGAAGAAAAATGTGATCTACTTGAAAAAGTTATCCTTGTTCAAAAAGAGTATGAAGGCTTAGAGTCATATTTAAAGGATGATATTGTGGTGAAGGAGTCAATAGAAGCAGAAAATTTGGAGGCAATTTATGAAAACTTGGATAGGTTGGTATTTAAACTTGAGGATGAAATACTCTTTCTAGAAAAAAGAGCTAAAAGAAGAGAAAACTAAACATTCTCAACTGGATGAATTGATGGTGGATATATCAAAAAGGATTAAGTTCCTAGAAGATGCATCAAAGCCCCTCAGATCACAAATACCTGATGATAAAACAACCTTGAGACTATTTCAAATGAATGAAGGAGGATTAAAGGAAGCAATAAAAGAGGTTTTGAATGAAAATTCCCAACTTCAAGAAAGTCAGAAACAGCTTTTACAAGAAGTTGAAGTATGGAAAGAAAAAGCAAATGGTCTTAATAAACAGAAAATGACATTTGAACACTCTAAAGTACATGCAGAACAAGTTCTAAGAGATAAAGAAAATCACATTAAGTCTCTGACTGAACAATTGCTGCAGATGAAAGCTTGGGCTTCTGTGGTTGGAGAAGACCCAACAGATGATGGTAACTTGGAATTGGAAATGAAGAGTGTTGGTGCTCACTTAGAGGGTCAGCCAAAAGGAGATTTGAAGGATGATTTTATGCTTCTAAGTTAAAGACCTCTTTTAAAACCTTAGAAGGAGAACAAAATCAGGGCTGGGGATATGGCTCAAGTGCTAATGCACTTGCCTGGCATGCGCGGGGTGCTGGGTTCGATACTCAGCACCACATAAAGTAAAATAAAGATGTTGTGTCCACCAAAAACTGAAAAATAAATATTTAAAAAATTCTCTCTCTCTCTCTCTCTCTCTCTCTCTTTCAAAAAATAAATAAATAAAATTTTTACTTTATTTTCTGAATTCATTTAAACAAAGGAAGACCTTATAGAGAATATTAAAAATATTAAGACAGAGCAAGCATCTTTGCAGTCAAAAAATTCACAATTTAAAAGTGAGAATCAGAATCTGCAGCAGCAACTTAAAGTCATAATTGAAGTATATCAAGAAAATGTAATGAAACTCCAAAGGAAATAAATAGTAGAGGAAAATTACCAGGTAGAGAGAGAGGAGACACTTCCAAAATGGAGGAAAACATCAGCTATGTGACTAAATAGCTGGAGAACTTCAGAAGCCAAGTCAAAGATCTTGAAGAAGAATTGGAGAGAACCATTCATTCTAATCGGGGGCTGATTATGTACTATGAGAAAAAAGCATATGATAATGAGTTGGCAGCTCAGAGTGCTGAAAGATACCTCAGTGATTTAAGGAAACAAAATGCCCACAACAGACAAAACTTAACTTAAAATGAGTTTGAATTTAAGCTTGTAGAAAAAGACCCTTCTGCACTTGATGATTCAGATACAGCTTTTGGCAGAGAGAATTCCCCAAATGGTCCCTCACCATTGGGTTGACCTTCATCTGAAGTGAGAGATCCTCTTTTGGAAAAGAAGTGTCCACTCAGACTCTTACCTTTGCTTCCAAGGATAGGAGGAAGAGGCTGAAGAGGCTCAGAGGATTCTCTGGACCCTCAGATTATCAATGAAAGAAGAGAATCAGGCTATGACGGGATAAGTGATCCTCAGAGAGTGTCTTATAACATTGGGTCCCTGTCAACTCCATGGGAACAGAACCCTAAGTTGATGATGGCTCCACCAGTCCAACCATATTCTGATCTACATATTACTCTACTAAGGCAAGATGGATGTTATTCCAATTATAGTAGACCATTTGGACAAACAGAACTCAGAAGTTCTACTATTTTGCCTTTGGATAAAATGGATGGGCCTATGTCTTCAGAAATGGAATCCAGTAGAAATGATACCAAAGTTGATCTTGGTGATTCCAATGTGCCTGATTTATCTCTCCCTGCTGAAAATGAAGCAACTGGCTCTGGCTTTGCTTTCTCACCTTTCCCTCCAATCAGAGGTCCATTGTTTCCAGGTAATCCAAGGAATGAGTTCATGATAAGAGTAACTTTTTTTCCTCCACCTCCTCCAGGAAACATATATGGAGCATTTCAACAATATTTTCCACTGGGCCCACCCTCCACTCCATTCCCAATGGGATTGTGGTGTTTTCCTCATTATCTCCCCCCTGAAGAGCTGTATTTCCCCCCTCCCTCTCCCACATTCTGAAAGTAGAAGTGAGTTCCTTTCAGGGTTGATTCCAATTTCAAATGAGCCTGCTACTGAACATCCAGAAGCACAACAATAATCCTGACAATATTTTGTACCTGCCTTCAAAAGTACTTTATCTCTCATTTTTAGTTTAACTACTTTTACTCAAGTGATTATACTTTTGCTCCAATTGAAGCTTAATGGAATTACAATTATTAGAATAACATTTTGTAAATAAATATGGTTTAAATATGAATCTTATTAGTCAATTATTTCCATTTTATTTTATTCTAGATAGTGTAACTTAATTTGATTAATTTACTATTACATAAGCAACAATGGGAATAATATATACATAATCTTGCAGTCAGGGATATTTTAAAATCTAAACAAAGCTTTTGCCTCGATATAATTAAATGTACTTATTATGATTGCAGCAAATGTGAACATAACTGTATGCTTATTGAAAAATTTTAATTGATTTACAGTTTTATTTGCCATTGATAATAATAATTAAAATCAGGTAGTTTTTCCATAAGAGAAGAATAACTAGGGCATATTAAGAGTAAAGAAGAAAACACAACTATGTCATGTAAATAGGAGATTTCAAATGTAAAAAAAAAAAATCAGTTCTCAGAAAACTTTTCAAAATTGGAAACCACAATTTAAGTTCACTCAGCCCCCATTGTCCCTTATGTCCTTTATTTTATGCCATTTTTATAAAATTAAGAGTTGTATTGTGCTCTGAGTTAGGTCCCCGTTTTTATTTTCGTATTGAGAGGCATGTCTTGAGGGTACAATGTGCTCATTCAATGAAGACTTGTGTGGTAGAATGGGGAATTCCATAGGTTAAAATTACATTCCCATGAGTATAAAATTGTGCAAAACACAGGTTGTATATGCAGGAATTTATGTGTCTTTAAATAAGTGGCCTTGTCCATAGTGGCAAAGCAGAGTAATAAATGAGAAATCTAAGCAGATACATTTTTAGATCAATAGGTAATAGCCAGATAAACCCAGAATGAGTATCAGTGGAAATATGAAAAAAATAAGGATGAAAAGGAGGGAAATGTGTAATATGCACTTGTCAATGTGCATTAGAATGCAGGCCTCATGGATTGTCAGATTCGCACATAGGGGTCTGGAAGGGTGTACAGTAAAAACAATTATTGACAATGACACGAGCCTGTTTGGAAGAAATGGAAAACATCATCATTAGTGATTGAGCATTTTGATGAAAAAAATCCATGAGATTCTACAGCATCTGAAAATAAAAGATAGAGTGATCTCACAGCTGTATCTGTGTGGGCATTATTCTCTATCAAAGGTCCAGGAATTTTAGTGTGGCTGTGTATATGAGCAAGGAAGATGGGGGACATATGATGCTGTGAAAAAGTCTGAAGGGTTAAAAAAAGAGACAGTCAGTTGGAATCCAAACGAGGGGATGACACAGCTACAGAAATATGAGGAACAGGTTTAACTGTATATTAAGAATCTGCAACAATATTTAAAGAAGTAGAAAATAATCTCAATGCCAGGATAATGGCAATCAATTCAGCTTGCTGTGGAGAGATCTGAGGCAGGATCCTGCTGTTTCTTTAACAATTGTAAAGAAAAAGGAGAAAGTAATTGGGCTTCAGTTGTAATTTGTAATTTATTTATTTAAGAAACCATATTGATGAAACTTAATCCCAATTATTTTAAATTTAATTAACTTATTTTAATTATAAAATAATAATATCAGAACAATGTGATTAGCAGTATTAATAATCTCTTCTCTGTTGAAAAATTTAAGAAGCAGTGGATGTTATATTACATTTTAGACATTTTTTAGAAATAAAGATTTTAATGTCTGACCATCTAGAAAAAATTTGTGAGCTAGAATTTTAAAGACATCTATATTTTTATTTAATTAATTGATTTGAATTGAATTATTTGGCTCCATTTACTTATTTAAATTTCAATTCATGAGTGCAAATTTGTTTAAATGCCAGTTTGATACCAAGTATGTAATATATAGACAGGACAGGCCTGTATAATTGGAAATGTGAGGTATAAAATCTAATAGCCATGATGGACACTGAAATCAATGGTGATCATAGAGGTGGTGCCAGATGAAATTGCTAAGAAGCCTAGAATACCAACCTGTGGTCCAGTAATCATGAAGCTGATCTTTGCAAAACCAATTAATAGTAAAGAAGTTACAGAACAGACCAGTCAAGTATCACCATCAGTCATTGCAGATAGGGTTCTTTCAGAGTCTACCACTGGAACTCCATCAAAGACCATAACAAGACCAGCAGTTCCAGAGGAATTGGGAGCAGTTTCCAGAGGAATACTTGTCATAAATTGTGGTATGTTCACTGCTCCAAGAGTGGAAGTCTGCACAGCTGATTTCATTTCCTTATTTGGTGATTTCAGAGGTGAGATGGCTATTTTATTTGCTATCTGCATTGTAAAATTAAAAGTCAAATAAATAACAGCACATTCAGATATTGTTATCTGTCTTTGGGCTGAAAGTTATATTTTAAAATTGTGATTAACAGACAGTGGGCAGAGATTTCTGAGCCTCTTAAATAACATCTCAAGCCTGAAGTAAATGAAGTAAGTCAATTTTCTTTCCTGTGTCTAATCTTCCTCTCCTCTTAGTTTCAGCTGTACATAGTAGTCCAAGATCTGTGATTAAATGCTTCCAAATGCTGATTTTTCTAAAGATCTTAGTTTAGAAATTTCCAGTAAATTGAAAGATCTGTTTTTAGTAGGACCTTGTTAATATTCTTATTTTTATAATATTGTTATTATAAATACCCCAAATGTTGTAGTACTTTGTTGTATTTGATTGAACATAGAAATTGTTCTTCCAATTAATAGTCTATTGCTACGAGGTCTGAATGAAGAGCATTTATTACTAATGTGAGTTGTAGTATCAGCTACTCCACACCATTTTGTAGAATTCCTCTGTAGATTGCTTTGTACTCTCACAGAATATCGGGTTGAGTTGTCATTACAGAGCACTGGTTATGAGTTGTTATTTGTTTAACTGAATACATAGCTGAGGCTCTTTGCAGACTTTTTAAATGCTTTTTAAGGAGTTCTATAGCTAGTGTGTAGCATCTATAGTGCTGCAACCCAGGTTTTCTAATTTACAGTTGAGAACTGGTTTTCACTACAAAACTTGTCAAAGCATGTCCAGAAAATGAGATCCTTGCATTAACTAAACAACAGTTAGATGTTTGTTACATCAGAAAACACTTATTTGTTATCTAATTTGGTGTTGTGTGCATTGACTCTTAAAAATTGAGAAAGTGGATAAATGCTTAATAAAAAGAGCCAGCAGTTAAAATCAGTAGGAGAGATTGTAAATGTGTACATTGTTGATTGCCAGAGGAATTAGACAATATTCACCAAAAGTTTCATGATTAAGGAAAGATGATTATAGGATAAGAAGATTGAAAAAAGAGCTCATGCAGAAAAATAGAAGAGGAACTCCAATGCCCCTGTGGTAAGAGCAGCCATTCTCTGAGGCTGTGCTCAGTGAAGAGACTGTCCTTTGCAAGTTCATAAATTACCTCAATGTTTATGGTTTGCAGTGAAGTGTTTGTTATGTATCTTCTTCAAAAACTGAGGGAAAGTTCCCATGACTGTTACTCTGGTTAACTTTGGTTCAGTTCCATTCAATGTCATAAGGGCTCTTCCTGCTGTATCCAAAGCACTCTGAGTTTCCAGATTCTGAAGTGGAACAGTCGCCTAGAGACACACACATATAACACATAGCCCATTGCCTCAAGTAACTATTTCTTGATCCAAGATGCTTTGAAGGAACTTGAGCTTCATGTGGCTCCAGGAAGAGATTGAGCCCTGGGTCCCTGAAGTCCTGCTGCCATCTGCCCATTTCATGGGCTGTGCTCATAAATACTTCCTTGTGTTTTCTCAGGACCCCTTCTGGGCAAATAAAGTATTCAAGTGTATGTGTGTCTTTAGGAATTTATGCTCAGCTGTCTGGTGTGTTAAATTGGTAGTTTTCTGCATAGATTTTGTAGTTGATCTGGGATATATTTCACAGGAGCATCATGTAAGGGCTCTGTGTTATAGAATAACACCAGGCAGGTCCCCTCTGTTATTTATGTGTCCCTTTAACATTTTTTGCTTGCCATCTGCTAGCCTGGCTGTGCTTGATACTAGGGAGATAAATTCAGAAAGACCTTGGCCTAAAGGTGCTCTGTTTACCTTTTAGGACCTTTCTGTTTAGCTCAGTGAAGACACACAAATAGTTACAGAGAGAAAAAGAATACATAGGACTTTTCTGAGAAACTAGGAAGTTTCCAGGAGATAAATGTTAGCCCTGAGTCCAGTACCAGTTGGAAGCAGTTGGCGCAGGACCAGATTGTGGGCCGAGGAACCAGCATTTGTAAAGTGAGGAGGGGAAGGAATTGGGCATTTGCACTGGCTTTTAAGTAACATAGCAGGGACAACAGTGCTCTATGTACAAAGTAGTGGTAAGTCTAGCTACTCAGTCAGGAGCCATGTCACAGAGGTTTTGGGCAGTGTGCTTTTATTCTGTAAGGGGTAAGAGCTTGAATAATGCTGAGGAGGGAGGTAATATTCTCAGGTTACTACACTAGGGAAGCTGTACTGTTCTGCCCAGGGGATGGGCAGTGAGTGTCCCCACTCTGTATGGCCTGGGAACAGAGAGCATGATTGAAGGAGTTGGCTCAGAATTCAAGAAGGCTGCATGAAAGGGTAGGTTCCTGTTTCATTCCAGGCACCTGAGAGGACAGTGACATTCATTTTTCTCTGAAGCAGAAGTGAAGTAGTAGTTCCATGCAGGGATTACCTTGGGACTGACACACATTCACTTTTTATTTAATATTTAGATTTGAAGATTAGAGATTTCTAGAACTAAGTTTTAAAACTCAGTTTCATGTATAAGTCCTATACCTTTGTAATGATTGCAAGAAAGAAAAGAATGAAGACATTATTTCTAACTTGGTGATACATGAAGACTTTTTTTAAAAAAGTCCTCATTTGTGTTTGCAAAATTTTCCTTCAGCATTTAGAGAAACTGGTTATTATTCCCATGAAGGAATGTGTTTCCTAACAGCATATGGCTGTCATCCAGTGCCACTGTGGCACTAATGCTATAATTTTGGTTTTTAAGAAGATAGAAAATATAGTTACAAATGCAAGGATAGGGAATGTCTTCCTTACTCCTAAAATCTAAAATTTAGTTTAATGCCATGGCTGATAAGTTGGTCCTCTGTTATCTTTGGGTTCCACATCTATGGACTCAACCAACTGCAGATCCAAAATATTAAAGAAAAGTGATTTCATCTTCACTGAACATATGTGAACTCCTTTTTTTGTCATGATTTCTAAACAGTATAGTGTAATGACTATTTACCAATTAACTACTTTCTATCAGATTAATACAATAATTTAGAGGTAATTTAATGTATCCAGCTGGGTGCTATCAGGTTATATGCAAACACTGCCATTTTAAAGAAGGAGCTGGAGCATCCATGGGCTTAGGTATACATGAAGAGGTCTGGAATCAACTCCCTGTGGATTCTGAGAGACAGTTGTATACACTTCAAGGATAACTATAAATACTGGCTTTGTTAAGCTAACTGGTTTTGTTAAGGCAGTAGAGTGATTTGTGAGAGTAGAGATGACTTTCAAGGGATGAAATGAACATAAGTTTAGTACAGGTTAATCATGTTTTTTATTGATGTCTCTAATCAGATTAGTGCTAAAAAGAAAAAAAATTACAGCAAATTAAAACTAAGTAATTACCACACCCTCTTACACAGGATTTGTTTCAATTTATAAAACTTGTTAAGTGACTGCCATGCATCAGGCACCTTCTAGGTGTTTGGATAACATCAAAGAACAAAAGATTGTGGCTGGGATTGTGGCTCATTGGTAGAGCAGAGTACTTGCTTAGCATGTGTGAGGCACTAGGTTCCATTCTCAGCCCACCACTTAAAAATAAAATAGAGATATAGTGTCCATCTACAAATATTTTTTAAGAAGAACAAAAGTTGCAAATTCTTGTTCCTTTGTTCTTCTCTTCCAAGTGCAGGGAGACAGACAATAAACCAACAAATAGTTAAGGATCTAGTCTGTTAAAGGTATTGAGTATTTTGGACAAATATAAAGGAGTAAAGAGGGTGGGCATACTGCCCTGTGAGCAAGACCAGTGAGCCTCATGGAGAAACTGAGATCTGAGCAAATGCTGGAAGGAGTGAAGTGAGTGGCAGTGTAGGCATCAGGGGAAGGTTATGCATGGCAGAGTCCCACGGGAGCTTGAGGCATGGATGGGGGTTGACTGCAGGGAACACAGAGTATGGTGGCCTACTACTAACACATGATCTGACCTGGGCCAGGGATCCTGAGGCAGCTTCCCTGAGGCACAGCCCTGAGTGCTTCTTGCTCTGGCTCTCCACTTGCCACCCATTGAAGCACATTGCTTGTTTGATGCCTGAGAGTATTTTATTTCCTGTCATGTCCCAGGTTACAGATGACAATAAAAGACAGCACCCATGTCTGGTGGAGTTAATTTTCTAAGCTGCCTAATCAGGCACAGAATTACAACTTAAATCTGTCTCATTTTTCAATCTGACTTGCCTAAAAACAAACAAACAAAAAAAAACAGAAAGAAATGTTTTAGTTTAAATTAGCTATCAAGTTAGCTGAATTCCAGCTAGAACTTTCCATTAATGTGTAGGGGGTTTGGATGGATATTTGTTGGGAATTTGACTCTAACCCTGTTATGTTCTGTCTTTTTGCTCTACATCAGCATTTACCAAAAGGTATCCTACAGGTATTGATGGATGTTACAGAACATGGGAATTTTGTGATCCAATACAGTGCTACTCAGAGTATGGGCCAGGGACCAGGAACCAGGCCAGTCAAAACTGATTACTGGTCTGTGACAAACTGAGTAAAGATATTAAGAGTAAAAAATTAAACATTTTTTACCTGTTTAAGGGAAAAATTTAATGCCTGTTAAGCTAATAACTTGAAATGGTGGGTATGTATCCTTTATGACTTCATTTTGAAATGTTAATTCTTCTAGAAGTTTTATTGTATTTTATTAGAGATTCAGACCATGATGAAACTGGAAATTTAAAACTAGTCCCTTATCATGGACGGTTTTAGAAGTACTGATCTGAACTGTTTAAAGGGTGCTGAGTTAAAAGGGTTAAGTTAGTGAAATTTTTACTTCACACTTTTCACATCTGTCTACTGTCAGTAGCTAAGAAGGGTAGAGGCAGCCTTACCTGTGTCTAGGCATACTGAGTCACAGCACCCTTCAGAGAGTCCTCTGAGACTGCCTGTCTGAATAGTAGTCTTTTCTTTTGGGAAAAGTTCTGATGGGATGCTTTTTTTTTTTTTTTAATAATCTCGCAAAGGTGATTTTTGCTCATCACTGGCTTTCTACCTGTTGATCTCTTGAATTTTCCATCTTGTTTTGCAAAGGTAAAACTGGGGCTGGGTAGAATAAACGAATATATCTTCAAATTTATGTAAAAAGTTCAGAAAATGATTTTGAAAAGTCTGTGACTTTTTCTTTTGGCCCCTTTCATTTTTGATGACTTGTACAAATGGTTTTGTTCAAATAGATCACTTATCATGTACATTTTTGTTTGTTTTTTGGTTTCTGTTTTGCTAAGGATAAGGAGTTATTTTCACTGAAGCCATTTTACCAAGGATCCAGAACATAAAACTTAAACAGTGTTTCAGAATCTATAATTTGGGAAATAAATAAATTAGGCACAGACTGTGTATCTGTTCTAGTAGTTTGTTTGTATTTGTTTTGCTTTGTTTTGAGTTCTGGGGGTTTTACCCAGAGGCACTCTGCCATTGAGCTAATAACTCAACATTTAAAATTTTTGAGACAAATTCTATTTAAAGTTGGTCTTGAACTTGTGATCTTCTTGCTTCAGCCTCTGGGTAGCTGGGATTAGAGGTGTCCCCAGTTTCTACTGGTAACTTAAAAGAAGGAGGAATACATACCAATCAAGTAACATTTTTTTTTTATCACATTGATTACACATCCACATTTTTACATGATGCCATAGTTTATTTTTGTTTTGTTTTCTTGAACTTCTGCTTGGTAATACGGTGGCAAGGAATAGAGGCAAAGTGTTCTATAATCCTATCAGTAGGTCTCATTCTTTAGGTGAGCCTGTGCACTTCACCTGTGCCCTTCAGTTTCCTATCTTGCACCTTAGGTGAGACAGGATGTCTAGGATGGACTAGAGTTAGATGCTTCCCTTCTCTCCAGTGGAAGAAAGGCTCTGACAAAACTTCAGGTTATATGCTGATTATGATTTTTTTTTCCTGAAGGCAATTCAAGCAAGAGGTATCTAAAATGCCCTTCTGGCTATCTGAAATATTTCAAAATTATTCCTTTTGTACTCTTCTTGCTGGAAACCTGAGGGTTTTTTTCTCTGGTATGCACAGTGGGAGATCTGGATGAACAAAATGTGAGTCTTTCCTATGACAGGATATCTCTTGAATTTTTTTATTGGTTAATCAAAACATTACAAAACTCATGACATATCATATTTCATACATTCGATTCAAGTGGGTTATGAACTCCCATTTTTACCCCAAATACAGATTGCAGAATCATATCAATTACACATCCACGTTTTTACATAATGCCATATTAGTAACTGTTGTATTCTGCTACCTTTCCTATCCTCTACTATCCCCCCTCCCCTCCCCTCCCATCTTCTCTCTCTACCCCATCTGTTGTAATTTGATTCTTTCTCTTGTTTTTTTTTCCTTCACCCTCACAACCTCTTATATGTAATTTTGTATAACAATGAGGGTCTCCTTCCATTTCCATGCAATTTCCCTTTTCTCTCCCTTTCCCTCCCACCTCATGTCTCTGTTTAAAGTTGATCTTTTCCTCCTGCTCTTCCTCCCTGCTCTGTTCTTAGTTGCTCTCATTATATCAAAAAAAGACATTTGGAATTTGTTTTTTAGGGATTGGCTAGCTTCACATAGCATAATCTGCTCTAATGCCATCCATTTCCCTGCAAATTCCATGATTTTGTCATTTTTTAGTGCTGCATAATACTCCATTGTGTATAAATGCCAAGTT
The DNA here is from genome assembly GCF_001458135.2 of Marmota marmota marmota. Classification (NCBI taxonomy): domain Eukaryota; kingdom Metazoa; phylum Chordata; class Mammalia; order Rodentia; family Sciuridae; genus Marmota; species Marmota marmota. The sequence goes on from NW_026000223.1 coordinate 82,140, forward strand.
TTTTTTTTTATCCATTTATCTATTGAAGGGCATCTGGGTTGGTTCCACAGTCTAGCTGTTGTGAATTGTGCTGCTATGAACATCGATGTGGCAGT
>NW_026000223.1:83350-120692 GCF_001458135.2 Marmota marmota marmota
TTTATTTTTTCAAAGAACCAACTTTTAGTTTTATCAATTTTTCAGTGTTTTTTTTTGTTTCAATTTTGTTGATTTCCACTCTGATTTTAATTATTTCTTGACTTCTACTACATTTGCTGTTGTTTTGCTCTTCCTTTTCTAGGGTTTTGAGATGAAGTATGAGTTCATTTATTTGTTGTTTTTTTTCTTTTTTTTTTGAGGAATGAACTCCAGGAAATGAATTTCCCTCTTAAAACTGCTTTCATTGTGCCCCCTAGCTTCCGATATGTTGTGTCTGTATTGTCATTTGTCTCTAAGAATTTTTTTATCTCCTCCTTTATGTCTTCTGTAACCCATTGATCATTCAGTAACATATTGTTCATTTTCCAGGTGATGCAGGATTTTTCCTTCCTTCTTTTATCGTTGATTTCCAGTTTCATTCCATTATGATCAGATAAGATGCATGGTATTATCTCCACACCTTTATATTTACTAATAGTTGCCCTATGGCATAATATATGGTCTATCTTTGAGAAGGATCCATGTGCTGCTGAGAAGAATGTGTATCCACTTGATGATGGTTGATATATTCTATATATGTCGGTTAAGTCTAGGTTATTGATTGTGTTATTGAGTTCTATAGTTTCTTTATTCAGCTTTTGTCTGGAGGATCTGTCCAATGGAGAGAGCAGTGTGTTGAAGTCACCCATAATTATTGTGTTGTGGTCTATTTGACTCTTGAACTTGAGGAGAGTTTGTTTTATGAATGTTGCAGCACCATTGTTTGGTGCATACATATTGATAATTGTTATATCTGGTTGGTGGATAGTTCCTTTTAACAGTATATAGTGGCCTTCTTTATCCCTTTTGATTAACTAGGTTTGAAATTGATTTTATTCGATATGAGTATGGCCACTCCTGCTTGCTTCAGAGGACCATGTGAGTGGTATGATTTTTCCCAACCTTTCACCTTCAGTCTGTATATGTCTTTTCCTATCATATGAGTCTCACGAAGGCAGCATATTGTTGGATTTGTTTTTTTTAATCCAGGTTATTAGCCTATGTCTCTTGATTGGTGAATTTAAGCCATTAACATTTAAGGTTACTATTGATATATGGTTAGTACTAGCCATCATGCTTTTTATTTATTTATTTTAATATGGCTAGTTTTTCCTTTTTGATTATTTTTTTTTCCTTCCCTTTACTGAGATACCTCCCACTGTTAGTTTTGGGTGCTGTTTTTCAATTCCTCTTCTTGTAGTTTTTTGCTCAAGATGCCTTGCAGTGCTGGTTTTCTGGCTGCGAATTCTTTTAACTTTTGTTTATCGTGAAATATTTTAATTTCATTGTCAAATCTGAAGCTTAATTTTGCTGGATACAGTATTCTTGGTTGGAATCCATTATTTTTTAGCATTTGAAATATGTTGTTCCAGGATCTTCTCGCTTTCAACGTCTGTGATGAAAAATCAGCCGTTAACCTAATTGGTTTACCCCTGAATGTAATCTGCCTCCCTTGTCTTGTATCTTTTAATATTCTCTCCTTGTTCTGTATGTTGGATATCTTCATAATTATGTGTCTTGGAGTTGGTCTATTATGGTTTTGAATGTTTGGGGTCCTGTAGGCTTCCAGGATTTGGCGATCCATTCCATCTTTCATATCTGGGAAGTTTTCTAGGATTATTTCATTCAATAGAATGTTCATTCCTTTGGTTTGAACCTCTATGCCTTCTTCTATCCCAATGACTCTCAGGTTTGGTTTTTTTATGTCATCCCATATCTCTTGGATAGATTGCTCATGGATTTTAAGCATCCTTTCTGTGTTGACTATATTCTTTTCAAGTTGATAAACTTTGTCTTCATTATCTGATGTTCTAGCTTCTACTTGATCTAGTCTATTTGTAATATTCTTGTTTGAGTTTTTAATTTGATTTATCGTTTCCTGCATTTCTAGGATTACTGTTTGATTTTTTTTTAAATCTCTATTTCCGGGTGGAGCTCGTTCTTTGCCATTTGAATTTGCTTATTTAATTCATTTTCAAAATATACTTTCATTGTTTGAACTTTCTGTCTAAAGTCTTCTCTAAGGTACTCCTTTTTTCCCTTGTTTTTTCATGGTTCTCAAGTTACTTTCCAACTCTGTTTGACTGCTGTGTTTCTCTTTTCTCCTTTAAATTTGTTTTGGGTTTTATAGTTCCACTATCTCTCCTTTGTGTTAGGAGACAATGTTTAGAGATGTTGAATTTAATTGTGATTTAAGGTAAATTCATTAGTTTCATTAAAGTCCTTCATATTTTGATGTCATATAGAGAATTGAGGTTTGGACTTAGGATTTTATGTTAAGGTCGGGCGATTTGATGGTATGGAGGTTAGTATATGTGAGCTTCTTTGGGAGGTTGTTCAAATGCAGGTGGATATTAACAAGAGAATAGACAGGAGTACTTGGGGGTAGTTAAGGGCTTAGGCGGACTATAGGCCTATTTGTAATATTCATCTATTTGCATTTAGTAAGTTATATGTAATCTGGGTGTTCATGCTTAAGAGGAAAGATGGGGAAAAGGTAAGGACGCAAACCAAGAAAGAGAGAGTGAAAGAAGAAAGATAGAGAAAAGAATAGAAAAGAAAAGAAATGATAAATAATAATAATAATAATAATAATAATAATAAAATGCAGTAAAATAAAAATTACAATTTAAAAAAATTACAATTAAAAAAAAATTAACAAAAAAAATTTAAATTAAAAAGTTAAAGAATTTTAAAAAATGAGAAAAGAGAAAAAAAAAGGGCACTGTTAGGCTTCTATTTTCTTCGCTTCCAGTAGGTGGTGCTGTGCCTTCCGGGCCAAGATTTTGCCCTCTGGCTGTTGGATACAGTCCATGTGAGGCCGCTCCCTCCTCCCCCCCACCATGGTGTCTCTCAAAAACCTGTTAACTTAGGTTTATTCCTGGCCTCTCTTCCCCTGGCATCTCCTGCTAGCCAGGCCTTCCCCAGTGTGATGCCTCTCAGCAGTTCTAACTGTACTCTGGGCCTGCAGTTTGCTGGGTGTGGAGGGTGGCTATTGGGAACCGGCACCTTATTGTTTTGATTTCTTCTGCTTGCCCCTCCCCCAGAGCTGGCAAGACAGGTTTCGTTTTCGACGCTGATGGGAGGGAGAGTTGGAGATCAGGTGCCTTTACCTTTCCCCACGTCTCTATTCAGGCTCCTTCTGATAATCCCTCCCCCGGAAAGCCGGGGAGAGATTTTATGCGAATTCCCAGCTGTATGGGAGATGGGCTGAATAACACACACCTGTTTTATTGTTGCAATCTGTCAGAAACTGGCGATGGTGATGTCAGCTCTCCAAGATGGTGGCTGCTGGCTTCCTTGGTGGACTGTCTGGTGTGGGGGATAGAACTGGACCGCTTCCTTCCCCCGTCTCAAACCCCAAACTCAGCCCAGAGCTCAGTGAGGGCACAGCCAGCAGGACTCCACAGAATCCGCAGTGCCGTTTTTCGGCACCCCGCCGACTCTAGCTGCGGGGCGGGCCGCGGATCAGTCAGCCTGGATCTCCGGTCGCACAGTTCACTCGCGTTTGAGACCCAGTAACCTGTCCTCGGTGATGGAAATCCTTCCTCTAGGTTTCAGTGCACCCCAATTTTGCTGGAAATTCCTAACAAGATAGCTTTTGGTCGTTCTAACTCGTTATTCACCTGTGCAGTGATGCGGTACACGGGGGTGATGCACTCTGTTCACCACCGTCTTCCCCTCCACTTCCAATCAAGTAACTTAGGATTCTACTAAAGATGACATGTGACAGGTATGCCTGTATGAGGAGTGCACTGTGTCTCAACACTGGGCTTTTGTATGTAGCATGTACTACCTTTCCTTGGGTCATAGAACTTTTTCCATTATCCTTAGTAATTCATGGAAGCTCATGAGTTATTCATCTTTTACAACATAATTTGGTTAAATCTGAGCTACATCCCTGTCATTTTAGTGATCAACAGCTAGGATTAAAAAGAGTTCAATTTCATTTTGTGGCATATGGATTTCCAATTTTCACAGCACAATTTGTCAAAGAGGCTATTTTTTCTCCAATGTACGTTTTTAGTGCCTTTGTCTCATATAAAATAACTGTAATTATGTGGGTCATTCACTGTGTCCTCTAGTCTGTACCAATGGTCTATGAGGTGATTTTGATGCCAATACCATGCTGTTTGGGTCACTATTGCTCTGTAGTATAGTTTAAGGTCCTCAGCCTGCCTTCTCTCAATGCAGTGCAGTCCCAGTAGAGATTAGAGCTGTGAGGGGGTATCAGTGATGCAGCATGCAGCAGGGACAACAGACACCATGCAGTAGGATGTCCCTGTACTGGTCCATAGTGGAAATAACCCATATGAGTGTCAAGGTCAGGACTGTGTCTTTTCTGTTTATCTTAGTTGGCAAACACAGGGGTGCTGAACTCTCTTTGCTTTTGGATATAGAGTGACACAAGATTCCAGCAAAAAGCAAAAACAAACCAACACTTGTGAAATGACACATTTTATTCAAAATCTTTCCATTAGTCTGGTCTCCTATAGTTTCAGTCAAGGGACCATTCTCACTGCTCTCAGCATGTTTTCAATGGACTTTCTGCATCACAGGACAAATCATATTTGAACAGGACACATAAAGTGTTACAGTTTTCAGTATGAGGTGTCCCCCAGAAGCTCCTGTGTGAGACAATGCAAGAAAGCTTTGAGGTGAAAAGATAGAGTTGTAGGAGCTTTAATGCATGCATAGGATTAAATGAGAGATAAGTGTAAGCAGGTAGGTATTGGCTGGAAGAAGTAGTTCCATGTGAACATGCCTGGAGGTTTCCATTTTGTGCCTGGTGAGTTGCTGTCTCTATGCTTCCAAGTGGCCATGCCTGAGCTGCTTTCTTAAACAACACTCTTCTGACATGATGTTTGGCCTCATATTGGGCCCAGAGTTAGGAACACAGCTGACTAATGGTCTACCTCTGAATCTAAGAAAGATAAATTGTTCCTCCTCTAATTATTCTAGTCATCTCTTTCATACAGACAAAAAAAGCCACCTAGAAGAGAAATAGGTATCCACATGTGAGTTGTTTGCAGTGACTTGATTGAATATTTGGTTCAGGAACTTGTGGAGACTTTGGTAACTGGGATAGATCCTTTGAATAGTTTAGAGATGTAAGCTAGAAAATCTTTGAACATTGTAAGTGAATCTTATCAAGTAATTCTGGTGGAAGCTCTTAAGAACAAAATACTGATAGGATTGTTGCTAGGAAACACTGTGCTCATGAGTTTGCACAGGAGAAGGACTCTGCTGGAAAAGGGACTAGGAGACATTTATGTTACATTCTGGCAAAGATATTGTCTACTTTATGCATATGTCCTATCACATTCCTGTGGCTAAACTTAGAGGTGATATACTCAAATCTGATGGAGGAAATGTCAAGGAAGCACAGCATTCAAGCAGTGATGTGGATTTTTGCTAGAAGCTTTTATTCATGTTTACTGGGAGAATGTGGAGCACAAGGAAGAGTGTAAGCTTGCATTTTGGTCAGAAAAGGGGGAGTAATTCTGGGCCTCGGGAATTGTGGTTGTTAATGCATTACAGTCACTAAAGAGATTCTAAAGAAATTACACAGACACAGTAGAGAAGTAGCTTAAGGTCATTTCAGGAATCGGCCGGATTCACAAATCATGTTCACAAGATATGAAAATACAAATTCCACTGAGAAGAGAAACTACTAGGAAGTTTGTTCTCCATGCTCACTCAGCCACACAAAACTTGCCCCTTCCATGGTCCTCAGAGGCTTGGCCACTGCTTGAGATAGTGGCAGATACTGGCTTCAAGCATGTGGTGCTGGTTTTGCAGGAATGCAGGATCCTGGAGTTAGATGGTCATAAAGGCTTCCACAAGACTGCAAAGGTCAGCCTGGAAGGTAAAGTTTTAACAAAGTGAGAATTCATGTAAGTAGGCCCTAAGAGGGACATGTGTGCAGTTGGAGAAGAAGTTGAAGCTTCAGTAGTGACCCCTGGGACTAAGAGATACTGGCAATGTGGACTATATGTCAGGAGATGTTGCTGGCTAAGGATACAGTTAGCCTATGTGAGAGGATATGGGTCAGGGCTGCCCAAGTTCTTTGGAGCCCACTGTCCACAACATGTGCCAAGATGCTGAGCATGGGGAAAGAGGAGTTTTTAGCCAGCTGCATTTCGGTTTTGAACATAAACAGCTTTACTTTCTGTGTGCTTATTTCTCCCTTTGGAATGGAAATACATACTCTGTGCCACTGTTTGTTAGTTATACATGAGTTGATTTTGATTCATACAAGATCTGAAAGCCAAGAGTTTAATTTGAGTCCCAGAAGAGACTCTGAACTTGCAATGTGGGGCAATGCTGAAACTATTTAGATTTGGCCATCTCCTGGAAATATACTGCACACATTTTCCAGGGTGAGATGTTAATAGCTTTGGGGGATCATGGGTGGCATATAAAATATTGAAGTTCAGTGTACTTCAAAAGCTGAAGTGAGCTAATATGGGAATTATCAGAGGTTGAAATTATTACATTATGATATGGGTGCCATAATCTATGAATAAATATATTGGGTGGATTCATAATTTGGTAGAAGTGCTGCATTGGGTGGTAAATGGAGAAGGTGCATGTCTGGAAGGAGGAGGTCGCTGTGGGCACGTCTTTGGCGATTATATTTTGTCACTTGGTCCTCCTTTCTTTCTGCCTCATACAAGCCATGAGTTTAGAGGCTTCCTACAAAATACCCTTCTTCCATGAGTGTCTGTCTCTTCCCATAGACTGAGACCTCTGAAACACAAAAGTTCTGCATTACCTTGGGTCAGAGCAGAGCAGCCTAACATAGTCAAGGAGATCTCTGTGAAATGTGGTCCTAGTAAACAGCAAGAATACGCATCCCATCATTTCAGAAATAGATATGTGTGTATGTGTGAGTATGTGTGTGTCCAAATATATATATATTTGGACTTTTTTCCAATCAAAATGTCCATATTTTTGCCTCAATCTAACATCAAAGAGGCAGGCACAATTACTGGTTCCTGAGTTCCTTTCACACACCATTCTAATCATTTTCTAAAACTATATTATTCTGGAAATGATTGAGTAAACATGAGTAGAGCTGTCCATGGGTAACTGGTGGCAGTTTTGATTGGGTAATTGATAAATCTAGATGACTTCCTCATGTCAAGCAGAATCCATACAGATATCATTTGGAGTCACATGGTATGAATGTCAAATAACCAATAGGAAAGCAGCCCCAGAATAGTACTCTGAAGAGATGAGAATCATTTGGTGGGAGAAGAAGCATTGCAGAGTCTTACTGCTTGAGATAGTGGCAGATACTGGCTTCAAGCGTGTGGTGCTGGTTCTGCAGGAATGCAGGATTGGGCCTTACTCCCTATCTGGGGGCCTTCCTCTGACCAACAGGGCTTAGTACCAAGCCCTTTCTCTGTCATGCATTCCATCCAGAAGTCAGAATAGGTGAACTCAACAGTGCTCTTTTGGTCTCCAGAGGAACAGGTGTCCCAGCCAAGCTCCTTTGGTCTTCTCAGTGGTGTCAAATTGGCCCTCCCCAGCTGATCTGAATGGTCAATTTCTGAGCAAGTATGGTTGCAGGCCAAGCCACCTGTCCCTTTTGGACCATCAGGCATGCCTGACCCATAAGGCTTCCATTCCGTGGCAGGATCACCGAGCTGCTCCAGCAGCTGCCATCAAAACTGCCTCCAGGCACTTTTGCCAGCATCGCCATCCTCCCAGGCCTGGATCAGCTGCCTCAGAGGCCTTCTCCTACAGGTGCTGCCCTCCTCTCAGGGGATCCTGCCCCTGGTCTCCTGGTGCCTCCCTGATAAAAAACAGTGCTGTCTTATACCAACTTATAGATGTTCAGACCATCCAGAACAGTAAGGGTCCCTCCTCCTCACTGCAGACCAGTATTCCTGCTTTCAAGAGTAGAGCAAGTCCACTGGGCTGTGCAGAACATGACACCTACTCAACACCGTATTCCTCATTCAGAGAAAATGGAGCTGACAATCAAAGAGCAGCATGAAGAATTAGTGGTCCACCAGGAAGAGGAGGAGATTCCCAAAGAAACAGTCATGAGGTTCTGGAACTGCATGCCTTGAGAACAGAGGAAGAATCATCAGTAGAGCCTCTGAAGACCCAGGGAGACCTCAGTTCTATGAAATCCACTCCTGAGTCTGGAGAAGGAAACACATTTCAAGAGAAGGCCCAGGACATTCCCAAAATCTTCTCTGTGGGGGACCTGTTATCTGCAGCTCCCACAGACCTGCTGCAAGAGGGCTGCCCATGGCTCAGGCTGATGCAGAGGCAGCAGTGCTGCCAGAGCCAGACCCCNCTGCTCTGCTCTGACCCAAGGTAATGCAGAAATTTTGTGTTTCAGAGGTCTCAGTCTATGGGAAGCCAGCTCCATGGCTCTGGTCATGAGGTGAAACAGACTATCATGGAAGAAGAGTATTTTGCAAGAAGCAAAATGCGGAATGTTTTCTTTGATATAAGGAGGCTGATTCATAGTGGGATGGGAGTGGGGGAGCATGGGAGGAATAGGCGAACTCTAGATAGGGCAGAGGGGTGGGAGAGGAAGGGAGGGGGTATGGGGGTAATTAATGATGCTGGAATGTGATGATCATTATTATCCAAATTACAGGTATGAAGACACAAATTGGTGTGAATGTACTTTGTATACAACCAGAGATTTGAAAAATTGTGCTGTACCACATTCCACTGTCATATATAAATAAAAAATTTAGAAAAGTTCATCTTGCCTGACTGATCTGAGGTCAATTGGAATTTGTACACAGGTTAGTAAACCAGATATTATTCTTCCATGTATACAATATTTTTTAAAGAAAGTTCAATTTGCATAGCAACAATCAGAGTTAAGTCATTTACATAAGATTGAAAAGCATTTTTATAATGAATGTAAATATTTCAACATAATGGTACTTAAAATAATTTAAAAGAAAAATGTGAACTTAGACCTTCTTATGCTTCTTTTACGTTTACATCTCCTTTCTGTATTCCCAATTGTTTAAGGAAGCTATTTCAAGAAAATCTTCTTTCAGAATAAATTGCCTTTTCCCATTTGTTATGAATTTTTAGACAAGAACACTAATATATGCTCTTTCCTTTACTGTGGAATAAGTGCTGGAAAAATAATAACAAAACTTTACTACATAATGAAGAGCATTTGTAGATATTCTAAGCATCTTTAAACTCTCTGATGAAGTCTGTATACTGGACTACCCCACAGGTTGGCTTACATTAATTTTGAAAAATGGAATGTCATATGGAAAACTATATAACTAGAATTTTAAAAATAAAGGGATATTGTTTTGTCTTCTGTAAAAAATAATATGCAATATTTTCTGTGGTAGTCACATTTTTGTCATTGTTACCAAAATACCTAACAAGAACATCTTAGAGGAGGAAAACATATTTTCACAATATCAGAGGTTTCTGTCCATGGTCAGTTGGCACCATTGTTCTGGGCCTGAGCAGAGGCAGAATGTCATGGCCAACACACATGACAGAGGAAAGCTACCCTGTCCCATGACAGCAGGAGTGCAGAGAGACAGAGCAAGCTCTCGGAGAAAAACTATAACCCATAAGGGCATGCTCCCATGGACCTCCTTCCTGCTGACTCACTTCACCTGCTGGCAGTTACCACCCAGTACCTTAGTCCTCTAAAATCATCCTCTCAAAGCCATCACGATTAGCTCACTGTTAGGTCACAGCACCCATAATCTAATCAGTTCACTGTGAGCATCTCTGCATTGTCTCCCATGAGCTTCGGGGGACAACTCACACCAAAACATAGATGCTGTAATTCTGTCCATCCTGTGGCCTGGTGAAACTGCTTTTTAATACTTGTACTAAAGCTCCTTCAGACTGAATCACCACAGCAATATGCTGGCTAATAAATACACCCAATTAGGTCCCATGTCAAGTACCACTTCCAAGGCAGTAGCATCCGGTACCAGTACCAGGACTTACTGAATGTAGCAGTTGTTCCTGTGCCCACTGGAGTCTTTGATGTGCAGCTGCATTTTTAAATGATGCTTCTCTAAATACAAGAGTTGTTTGCTGTTAAAAGCCCCACACTGCTTTGGGCTGCATCTTCACACTGCAGTGCCCCTTCAATTAATGCTAGAAAAACCAGCACTAGAGCTTCCAAAGTCCCCCAGAGCCACAGACAGCAATGAAACAGCCAGGTGCCACATGAAAGTTAATTTTTCAAAGACTTAACAGATCAAAACAATCTGTTTAGAAGGTGGTGCAAAATCATAAAAATGCCAATTAAGCATATGGATGCCTTCTTTCTTCACAAGAGAAGTGTCTAGAGTGGGTTCACATACTCTTTCTCTTAGTGTAACTCCAAACCTCTTAAATTCTTCTGCAAATTTACCTGCATTTGCATTGGCTAGCTCCTGTGTAGTAAGGAATCTTACTTCATACACATGACATTCATTGGAGAAAAGATAGCCTCTTCAACAAATGGTGCTGGGCATACTGAAAATCCATAAGTAAAAAATGAAATTAAACCCTTATCTCTCACCCTGCTTGAAACTCAACTCAAAGTGGATGAAGATTTAAGCACTAGAACAGAGACCCTGAGCCCAATAGAAAAAGAAGTAGTCTCATATTGGCTGGGGAAATGACTTCACTAACAAGACCTAAAGTGCAAGAAGTACAATCAAGAATCAGTAAATGGGATGGATTCAAACTAAACCTTTTCCTTAGTAAAATAAACAATAACATGAAGAGGGAGCCTACAGAATAGGAGAAAATCTTTACCACATGCACCTCAGATAGAGCATTAAATTCCAGAATATATAAAGAACTCAAAAAACCTAACACCAAAAATAAATAACTCAATTAATAAATGGGCTAAGGAACAGAACAGAAACTTCACTAAGAAGAAATACAATCAATCAACAATCTTAGGGAAAAATGTTTAACATCTCTAGCAATTAGAGAAATGCAAATCACAACTACTCTAATATTTCATCTCATTCCAGTCAGAATGGCAATTATCAAGAATACAAGCAACAGTAAATGTTGGTGAGGATGTGGGAAAAAAGTACACTCATACATTGCTAGTGGGACTGCAAATCAGTGCAACCACAGTATGGATATTCCTCAGAAAACTTGGAATGGAGCCACCATTTGACCCAGTTATCCCACTCCTAGGTTTATACCCAAAGCACTTAAAATCAGTATAATACAGTAATGCAGCCACATCTAAGTTTATCAATTCACTATAGCTAAACTGTGGAATGAACCTAGGTGCCCTTCAACAGATGAATGGATAAAAAATAACTGCTATGGATACACAATGGAATATTACTCAACCTTAAAGATGAGGGAAATTACGGCTTTTTCTGGAAAATGGAAGGAGCTGGAGAATATTATGCTAAGCAACATAAGACAATCCCCAAAAAACAAAAGGCCCAGTGTTTTCTCTGATATGCAGATGTTAACTCACAACTTTGGATTAGAGAGAGGAGAGTGAAGGGAGGGAAGGAGGTATGGGCATAGGAAGGATAATAGAGTGAATCAGACATTTTTACCCTATGTGCATATATGATTACATGACCAGTGTGATTCTGCTTCTTGTACAACCAGAAGAATGAGGAGTTATATTCCATTTATGTATGATGTGTCAAAATGCATTCTATTCTCAAGTATAACTAATTAGAACAAATTAGAAAAACAAAAAAACTGACTATATATTATTTAATTTTCAGTCACAAAAGGGGGGAAAAGGAAGGTAAGTAACATACAATCCTGTTCCTTTAACATTTCCATGTGAGCACTGCATTTAACTGAATAGGTATTGGATTTGATTGAATGTGTCATATGTGCAAAACATGATATATTACATATCTATAAACACCAACTCCATCAGTCCTCAGATTGAGAAATGGTGACAGGGTGTCACCCAGGTCATAAGGGAATTCTCAGCAGCTGTGGGATTCCAGGACTGGGATGTGTCCCACTCATCCTTGAAGCCACAGTGCCCCTGCTTGAGGCCAGGACTGCTTGCCCACAGGGCTGCAAATCTGGGTGCAGTGGGTGGTCCTGCCTGCATGAGGAGCCTGGGATACTCTGAAGGCCAGGTTTTTCTCAGTCCTTTCACACCTAGTGATTCACTGACCAGGGCCCTGATGAGTTGGGGGATGGAAAGGCAGATGGTTGTCAGTCCCTGCAGAGTAAGAGATTGAAACTCTCTAATGGCATCTCTATCAGGGACACAGTGGGCAGCCCCCTCTGAGTCACACACTCTGGTCCCAGAAGCACCTGCAGCCTCTTAATCTGGATAAAGGAGACATGGAGCCTCAGTCTGGCAGCAGGAGGAGCAGCTATGGAGTGGTGATGGATTCCCTGGGAGAGTGTTCTGGGGCTGCTTAAATGAAATTCGTAGATTGTCCCATCCTCTTGTCTCCACTTGTGAGCTCACACAGTAGCAGCCTCTGCAGAGCTCCCTTCAGTGTGTCCAGTTTCTTCCTATGTCAACTCCCAAAAAAGTGAGCCAAGCACTTTAGAACACAGGCACCTATTTGTCTTACTCTGCATCCACCCCCTGAATCTCACACTTCCCCTCTTAGTATCTGTCGCGACCCCTTGCCCGCAAGGAAGACGCAACTCAGGAATCTTCTTTCAGCAGTTTATTCAGGCCCTTGATAGTTCTTCTTCTCTCCCCCGGATGCCCCTCCCAGCCTTAATAAAGCATCTCAAGCCCCAATGCAAAGCTGCCACGTGGAGCTTTCTCATAGGGTGATGAAAAGTCATGCGCCAACTCTCCCAAATAAGGAGTTGTTTGTCACAGACCACAGCGGAGCCAGCGCCATCTTGTAATGGCGACCATAGTCTGCACGAATGGCAGAAGCGGCTCACCACAAGTATCCTTTCATCTCCTTCTTCCTATTAAACTGGATTCTGGTGCAGGAGGTTTTTATTCTCCCCTCATCTCCCCACAATGGTGGGGCACACAAACTCATCCCAGACAAAACATTCCTGAACTATCCAGTCCTCGCTATGCCCTGATGTTGACAGTGAGGAAGAGAAGGTGATGCTGCTGCACATCCTGAACCTGCAGAGAGTGGGTGCACTGCTCTCCCTCCACCTGGCAAATGACAGAAGAAGTTTGTCTCCTGGCTGCAGGTGGTGCCTGTGAGAATTCCACCCCCAAACCAGTGTCCTGTCCTCCTGCCTTCTGCCATGTGCAGACACAGCAAAAATGCCCTCAGCAGTCCAATGCTCAGCACCTGGATCTGTTACTCCATGGTCTCCAGGGCTGTGAGGAAGGAATTTCTCTTCTTCTTAAATGACCATCCCCAGGTAATTTGTTGCAGAGCAGAAAGAGTCTAGGCAGAAGTAAATATAAATCCAAATAAGATCTTCTGGGCTTGTTGTCCAAGAGGTCATCGCCAATCAGAGCCCAAATCTAGATGTTTGGGTGACAACGGGATAGTGAGCTCATCTACTGCAAAAGGTCAACTTTCCATGTAGAGCTAGGAAAGGTGGTTACAAACACAGCACACTCAAAGGCCATGGAATCAGATCTCATGACACAAGGTCATTAAGATATAAAAAAGATAAAGAGAACTGCATTCAGACATATTTTTGGATTCAAAACTCCTTCCCCAGGTTCAAAAGCAGCAGTGTCCTCCAGCAGTTATAGAGACCTTATCCCTTAGTGTCCAACCTTCAGTGTGTGACTGTCTAGTGGGTCATCCCATTCACTTCTGAAGACAAAGATGCTCTCTAGGATCCAACCATACAAAACACAAACATAAACACAGTGTGGCTACTGGGTGCCTTTGCCATTTCTCCTACCTCTGAGTCCATGCTATGTGAACAGCACCTTCTGCCTTGACTTCCATGTTGTCAGTCCTTCCCTGGGTTCTGTGCAATCAGATGGTAGTTTGGGGAATCTATGCCTCTGATTTGGAAGCTCTTCAGTAAGATCCACAGGATGTTCTACAAGAACATAAAGTAAGTGTCAGTACTTGGGTCTGGTTGCAGATTTCTCAGGCAGCAGTGTATGGACACAGGGCTGGAGTGGTTGGAGGTGATTGAAAAACACCCAGAGATAGAGTTGCTTGGGACATGATCTGTGGTGGACAAAGAAAAGTAAAGGCATGGATCAGTAGGCATGAGAAGCAGAGCCTTGGCTTATCCAGCTAAAACCCTGCTAATCAACGTGGGATAGTGAATTCACTAATGGGTCAATACATAATAAATGCACTGTACAATTCAATGACAGCATCTTACCGCTCCTCCTGCCCATTGTAGAGTCTTGTCAACTCCCCACTGTTCTCTTTCAATGATTCATGATCATTTGGCTTCCTTGTATCTCCATCTGCTTCTATTATATCAATCATCTCTTCAAGGAGAACTTTAAAATTCTTGAAAGAGGTGCAATGTCCAGTGCTCGCCTTGGCAGGATGGCCGGTGCGCTGCTGGCTATGTTGCCTACTGACCTGAGGCCCTAGACACTGGTACAGACCCCGCTGGCAAGGCATGCACTGTCTACCATGGTCTTCTGCCTTGCCAGATCCCACTGAGGTACCCAAGGAGGCTGGTCCCCAGCAGGATAGCGGCGCTGCTGGGGCCGCCCTGTACCCCTGCCTGGGCTGCTTGTGGCATGGAGGGCGCGGCTCTGGCTGCGTGTTCAGCCCGAAGCTAGGAGGTGTGCAAAGGCGCTGGTGGCTGCTGCACAAAGTTGGTGGCCGCCCCCAGAACGTAGGGTGCCTTCTGCCCACTGAGAAGCTGGCTGCAGGGCAAGAGCTCCAGGCCATGTGGAGGGTGGCAGGTGGGTGGCCTGCAGGAGGCGCTGCTAGTAGCTACAGCAGGCAGGGACTTCTCATGGCCATCTGCGTCCTTCTGACCATTGGTCCCAGTGGTGCTGGTTGTTGGGGACTGAATGCCGCAGTCCACCCCAACTGGCCTGCTGCTGGAGGCGCCCCGAGCTGGGTAGTGGTGGTGGTTGAGCGCGTGAGTGAGCATATACCCACAAGTACGCTGTTATCTCCAGCTAGGGATTTGCAGCTTTCCAGGGTGTACCTGTCTCTTCCTACATTCTGCAGCCACAGTAGCTGGTGCTATGGAGATGGCCAGTTCCTGGTCTGCGTGCCTAGCATCCATGTGTGTTCCATGCTGTCTAGCCTGTCTTCAATGGGGACCCTGATTGTCCCCAAGCCTCAGTGCACAGTCCCCCATAAGGCAGAAGAAGCAGTGTATCCAGTGGTTGGGCCACAGAGCCTGACTTCCCTGGCTAGGCTGAGGTGCACACCTTGGTGCTTCCCCTATTAGTGGAGCCATTGCCATGGCCAATGGCACAGCATGGGATCCTGGGGGCTACCCCATGGCATAGTATAGGAGGAAGTGGCAGGTGCATTCTGGTGCCCATGAGCAGCCAGGAGCACAAGCACAGCTCAGTGTCTTTGGTGGGCCCCTGAACCAGACATACCACCATCAACACCACCAACACTGAGTCCATACTTGCCCTACATGGCTGCACCACTGATATCTGCCTGGCCACCTAGAATCCTACTCCTGGCACCTGGGGTGCCCAGCACAGACCTGCTGGAGAATGTGGCAGAGAGCCCCTAGTGTGTGAATTGTGGCTTCATCCAGATGCTGCTGTGGCAACTGGAGGACACTTTCCTAACTTGTGCAAAGCCTGTGGCTTTTACAACAAGCTGAATGGCCTCAGCTAGCCCCTCATCAGCCAGAAGCACATACCTTTGTTATGGAGGCTTCCACTGTCCTGTGCCATCTGGCACACCAAGAACAAAAGAAGCCCTGAGGGTGAAACTATGTGTGCCATTTTTGGAATCTACTTGAAACTCATGGGGTGTCTTGACCACATGCTATGAAAAAAGGAGTTCAATCAGGAAACAAAACCTAAAGACCTAAATAAGTCAAAGACTTGCTCTGCTAATAAGAATTGTATTCCTATGACACCAACTTCTACCTCTTCTAACTAAGAGGATTGCAGCAAAAATATTTCTTCTCCAATGCATCCAACAGCCTCAGGTGCAGGTGCCCCAGTGATGGGTGGTGCAGGAGGGGCACCAACCCCAGAACAGCAAGCTCAGGTATTCCAGTCAAGATGGGAGGGCTCTACATAGTCTGGCCTTGCTTGCTGGTATTGCATCCTCAGAGCAACAGGATTTCAGGTATGCTCTGGCCCTGGCCTGAGCCCCTGCTGCCAGGAGGAAGGAGGAACACCACTGAAGAAGGCCTTGCACCTCTTATGACTGATTTTGTCCAGTAGCCCTGACAGTAGCAAACGCCAACAGAACATTGCTCCAACGTGATTTCCTTGCCTTTGACTCTAAAAGAGATGTGTTTCCCCAGGAGACTTGCTGAAGAGTAAGAAAAGATGAGGCTTCTCTAGAGGTGGGCCAGTAAAACAGGAATGACTCCATCTAGCCAGTGTCACCCCCAGCCAGCCTGCCTCTGGGTTGGCTCCTGCACTGCTTGCAGAAACTGGGAATGGGACAGGGGCTTGTCTGCTAAGGAAGATGGAGAGAGATTCTTTAAAACAAGGTTTCATGTGTATAACCTCAAATCTTGTGGTTCTTCTGATTGATTTTGGTTATTCCAGAATTTCTACATACCTGTTCCATATGCAGATTCATGGAAAAACCATTGAAGGCCACTTGGGACACATCTTGGAAACTGAGTGAGTTCCTGGATCTTTTGTGAAAATATTTCTCAGTTTTCAAGATTGCATAGATACTCTAACATACACTGTGACTGAAGTTTCTCCAAGTTCATCTTGCCTGACTGATCTGAGTGATATAAGCTAGAATTTGAACACAGGGTGGCAAATAAGATATTTTTCTCCCATGTATATAATAGTGTTTTAAAAAGTGCAATTTGCTTTGCAGAAATCTGTGTTACATTATTTACATAAGATTCAAGAGCGGTTTTATAATGAATGAAAACCTTTTACTTTAATGGTTCTTTCAATCCTGTAAAAGAAAAATGTTAACTTAGACATTGTTATACTTCTTTTACATTTACATCTCCTTTCTATATTCCCAATTGTTTAAGAAAACCATTTCAAGAAAAAAAATCTTCTCTCAGGAAAATTGCCATTTTCCATTTATTAAGATTTTTATAGAAGAACACCAATATGTGCCCTTTCTTTTACTGTGGAATACATGCTAGAAAAAAATTGCAACAAAAATTACTACCTAATGAATAGCATTTGTGAATCTTCTAGACATCTGTAAACATGCCGCTCAATTCTGTATAGTGCGAGTAGCCCACAGGTTGGTTTACATTAAATTTTTAAAATGGGATGTCATATGGAAAACAATTCCACCAGAGTTTTAAAAATAAAATGAGTGTCATTTTGTCATCTGAAAAATAAAAAAGAAAAAGAAAAGCAATTTTTGTGGTAGTCATTTTTTTTTTTGTTACTGTGACCCAAATACCTGACAAAGACAATTTAGAGGAGGAAAAGTCATTTTCATAGTTACAGAGGATTCAGTCCATGGTCAGTTGGTGCCATTGCTTTGAGCCTGAGAAGAGGTAGAAGATCATGGTTGAAGGACATGTAAGAGGAAAGCTCCCCCATTCATGACACCAGGAAAGCAGAGAGAGAGAGCAAACTCATAGGGAGAAAATATAACTCCTAAGGGCATTCCCTCAGTGACCTCCATCCTCCTGAGTCATATCACCTGCTGGCAGTTACCACCTAGTACCTTAGTCCTCTCAAATGATTAAGCCATTGGTATTATTGCCCTGTTAGGACATAGCTCTCATGATTTAATCACTTCACTGTAAGCATTGCAACATTGTCTCACATGAGCTTTGGGGGACAACTCATACCCAAAGTATAACACATTTTAATTGCTGAACAGTAAGAATATTTTGCCTGTGTCTAAGTCGGTTGATCATCACCAAAACGTACAGGGAGAAATTCTGCCCATCTTTGGCCTGGTGAAACTTTTTTCCAATACTCCTATGGAAGCTCCCTCAGATACATCGAGGACATCAACACTTCAGATAACATTAACAACCAATTAGGCCCCATCTCAAGTTACACTTCCAAGGCAGTAGCATCAGGTACCATGACTTACTGAATGCAGCAATTGCTTCTGTGCAACCGAAGTTTTTGAAGCACAGCTGAATTTGAATGCAACACAGCTGAATTTTTACTTCATGTTTCTCCAAATATGAGAGTTGCTTGCTGTTTAAAGTCCCACACTGTCTTTGTCTTAGGGACGGTGCTGCATCTTCCATACTTCACTCCACCATCAATTAATGCTAGAGCACCCAGTACTGGAGCTCTCTAAGGCTCAACTGCAACCAGCAGTAATGAAACAACAATGTTGTGTTTGAAAATTTTTCAAACTTAACAGGTCAAAACTGATCTGGCTGGAGGGTGGTGAAATATCCACAAAAGTTCAATCAAGCCCATGAATGCCTTCTTTCTCCACAAGAGGAATGTCCTCAGTGACTTCACATATGCTTACTCTTAGGGTAACACCACACTTCTTCACTTCCTCTGTAAATGTGTAGGGAACTGAGGAAGAGGTTTGCCCCTTGAAGACTGTGATGTCATCATGAAGTGGTTCCTAGGGGAGATCACACAGGTGGCATTGGTGTTGTTGGCTGCAAGGCAGGGGTGACTGTTTTGTTACTGGGCCACAGTGATGGAGGTCACAGTGGGCCACAAGATTCACATGCAGTAAGCAGACCTTGGAAAGTGCCTCCCAGAGAAGGCCCCCAGTCAAGGAAAATATGCATGCCAAGTCCAAAATTATGTTTTTAGCAGTTTTTGTCAGTTATAAGTTACATGAGCCAGGCGGGGTGGTGTGCACTCCTATTATCCCAGCTATTTGTGAGGCTGAGGGAGGAGGAGAATAAATTTGAGGTCAGATGCAGGCAATTTAGCAAGAACGTGTCTGAAAATAACCGATAAAAAGGGCCAGAGATAAAGGACACTGGTAAAGTGTCCCTATGTTCTATCCTCAGTTTTGAAAAAGTAAAAAGTAATTTTGGGCAGGTTGGTACATGCATGTAATCTCTGCTACTGGGGAAACAAGCAGAAGGATTGCAAGTTTGAAGCCAGGCTTTGGAATTTAGCAATTCAGCAAGAAATTGTCTCAGTTAAGAAAAGAGCAGTGTATGTACCTCATAGGAAATTGGTAAATGGTTGAATCAACAAGTGCTGCCAGACTACTCACTAATTATCATCCTGAATCACACACTCTAAGGGTGGTAGGAAGAGAGTGTGGCATGCAGTTCAGGGACTACAGACCAGATCTCTTATTTGCATCCATGATTGTTGCTAGGGGTCCCTTGTGCATGGTGAGATGACAATACACCTTCACTGTTTCTGACATAGATTTCACCAGGTCATATCTGGGCACATGTATTTGCACAGATTGAGAGACTCCAGGAGCAGAGGCCATTTCTCTTGCTCAGTTCAAAGCATACTAACCATCTATGACTTTTTTCCAAATACAATATTAAATCTCTGAAAACAGGGAGATGCTCTGATGGTGTCTTTCTGGTAAAGACAAACTTGCAACACAGTAGCTCTGCATACAAAAAGTCCTGTATTTTTAAATTAATGGTCAATGAGTTCATGGGAATTTCCTTTCATGTGCATTTGACCCCAAAAAGGATAGGCTAAACTCTTCCAAAAAGTATGCAGATGTCCTGTCTGCCTTAAATATCTTTAAATACCCATGTGTCTGAAGTGTGGACGCATCTACTGCCTCATTCCCTGCAGAAGGATTTTGGTGGGTAGGTATTCTGGTGTCTCCTCTGACCTGTGATCTCTAGGAAAAAGGATATCATTGCCAGTATGCAGTTGGAAGGGCTAGTTTCCAAGATGGAGGAAAGAGAGGCTAAGGTACAAGTTGCTTTGCAGGTGAACCCAACATTGCAGAAGTTCCAAGGTGGGGCATCTGTATAACCTGTCATCTTGCCCCCACAGGTCCATGAAAAATCACCTGGGCATTTGACTGTGTATTCCTTATGGGGTCTAGGTATAGCCTGGCTCCTGAAATTTTGATGTTGTGGTGTCATTGATGGTTCTCAGGCCTGATAACACATAGTATCACCATGTGATCTTGAACATAAATGCGGATGTCTTGGAGTGGTTTAGACAGGGGATTCTCCACACTTAGAGTGCTGTGATTGCCTGAGGTTACTGGTAGGGAAAAGAGTCTAAACTGGGTAAGTCATTCAGGATACTGCAGGCTGTGAACCACACTTAGAGAATCAAACACAGAGCCACTAAATCTGAATTTCTCTGTGGTTGAGACATCCAAAAGTCTGACATGAAAATCTCTCAGTACCTACATAACTCAGGAGTGTGGCAAGGAATTTGCTTCCTGAATAGATCATTTGATTTGGGACTTTGCAGTGAAAGTTTAGAATAGGGCTTTATATTCTCAGTGTGCTGAGCTCTATATTTCTTTTTCATAGTGACTATGACCTTGTTGTCAAGTACTCATATGATAATGCTCAATTTCTTTCTTTAATTTAATTTAATTTAATTAATTTCTTTATTTGGTGCCAGGGATTGAACTCAGGTACATTCAACCACAGAGCCACATCCCCAGCCCTCATTTTATTTATAGACAATGTCTCACTGAGTTGCTTAGCACCTCACTTTTGCTGAGGCAAGATTTGAACTCACAATACTCCTCCCTCAGCCTCCTGAATTTCTGGGATTACAGGCATGCACCACTGTGTCCAACATAAAGTTCAGCTTCTAAAGCAGGCCCAGGAAGAGATCAGCAGCAATAACTAATAGTGAAATCACACAGTAATAATAATACACAAAAAAAATTAATCTGAATGTAGTCTTTCTCTCTAAGACAGATAATATTTTTGTATCTCTGCTGATCACAGGTAACTGAAGCCATGGAAAGCAAAGCTGTGGGGAAGGGGGACCTTGTGTACATTTCTCATTCTTGTCTTGTATTCCACGTGCAACACAGTACATACATAATATTCCTGTGGTGTAAATACGAAATAGGTCAGTTGGCTCATCTCATGGACTCTTTTTATTAATGAACCATTTATTTAGATGATGCACCCTGGAGACACCCTTGCTGTAGTGGGATTGGGTGATCAAACTGAAATGTGGGTTTTCTGTGTGTTTTGGCCCCAGTGATAGAGTAAAAGTATAATCAACTATGGCTGAAACAGGGTTATTCACAGGGTTGGGTCCCCTGCTCTGCTCTTCTGCACCAGCTGAAAACCTCCAGTGGAGCTGTGGGAGCCTTCAAAGAGCATTCCAGTGAGGGCAAAAGCTCAAGTAGTGGGTCTGGAGTTGACAATGAGATGTTCTGTGGCCAGTGTTTCCTTGTTTTCACCCGTTCATGGTGGAAGCAGATCAGCTCTCTCTCTCCAAGAGAGAACTGATGAATAGATAATCAAACCATCTGCAAGAGGCTTTCTTGGGGCCTATGCTGTAGCAAAAGTGAGCAGTGCAAGGGACAGAGGTGTCGGACTAGCACAATAAGCATAAAAGTCATTGTTCATTTATAGACAATAGGGTGGGTGCAGGAAGGTAGCCAGGCACCAGCCTGCTGAACCCCATTTGCACTCTCATGGCAGTCTGCACAGGCTTATTAGGCTCCCTCATCTTGGCTGTCATATGTGGGAGATGAGTTTCTCAAAGAGTGTGGACATCAGAAATACTTGGGTGGGGACATATAGAATACTTGTGGTCTAGCAAATGTCCTCAGTGCCCATGACTATTGAAGTGGCCAAGCAGAGTCCTCTGGGAAACGAAGACACCTGAAAGGACCTAATCATGGCCTAGTAGAAGCAGCAGCAGTGATGTGGTAGGGCAAGCTTTTCACAGACATCATAGATAAATAGTCTCAAAGCTGTGGGCAAGTGTCCTATCAGGAATGCAGGAGTGGCAGCAACTGCCACAATCCAATCATACTAGGGATCCAAAGGGGTGACCTTGACTACCTGTCTATGTGTTGGGGTTATTGGCAACTGTCAGTTGAGCCTATGGATCACTGTGACTGACTGTTGAGCAAAGATTGATAGAAATGTTTGCAAAACGTACAAAAATTTGATCTATGCCATATGAAAAAAATATAAGCCCAAATATTTGACAGTGACCTAAACAGACACCCATCCCTCCCTTTCCCATAATTCCTGAGGGGCTGGGGCCTGTGGCCTCTCCTTTCATCTTTAGCCTGCTTCCTCACTTTTGTCCTCTCAAGGGGGAGCATATAGGTCACTGCAGCACAGGGTCTAGCATAGGTCATACCTGGGTGGAGGTGGCAGTGATGCATCAGGCAGCAGGGACACCAGACTACCCAGACTACCAGCCCCTATGAGGCCCCTAGGAGAGCATGTCCCTGTACTGGTCCACAGTGTAAGAAGCCAATGTGGGTGACAAAGTCAGAATTGTGTTTTTCCCAGTTATTCTTCATTATCAAATACATTCAGGCTGAACTGTCTATATGGATATGGAGTAACCAAGGAATCCAGCAAAAATGAAACATCAAACCATCTGTTGAAAACCGAATCTCAGTTTATCCAGTCACATTCCATTAGACTGTGATCTTATAGTGTCACTCCAGGGACCGTTCTCATTGCTCTCAGTCTGGGTTCCGTGGAATCTTGTCATCACAGGACAAACCACATTTGAATAAGTCCAATATCAGGTGTTATAATTTCAAAATGAGGTGTCCACCAGAAGCTCATATGTGAGACAATGCAAGAAAGTTTTGATGTAAATGAATTGGGGTATGAGAGACTTAAGCTAATCTGTTCATTAATCCACTGATATGGATTAGCAGGGTGGGTAATTGTAGGCAGAAAAGAGTAGGTTAGAAAAAAAATAGGTGACTGGGGGGATGGCTTTGGGGTTTAAATTTTGGGGATTGGTGACTTTGCTCTCTCTCTCCTTCCTGGTGGCCAAGTATTGAACTGGGAACTTCTACCACACTCTTCTGTTCACTATTATGTTTTGCCTCATTTTGGGTCCAGAGTTGTGGGGTCAGTTATCTATGGACTGACCTCTGAAACTGTGAGCCAAATAAAATTTTCCTCCTCTAATCTTGTCAGATCTTTTGGTGATGATGGAAAAAAGCTGACTACAACAGAAATTAGTACCCCAAGGGAAGATCCTTGTTTTTGTGAGTGTGACCACATTGTTCAGGAGCTTCTGGTGATTTGGGGTATTTGAGGTAGGAATTTTGAAACTTTTAGAGATGCAAGGTGGGAAAGAATTGAACATTGCAAGTGGAATTTATTGGGTGACTCTGGTGGAGGTGCAGAAGACCAGTATGGTGATAGTATTTTCCATAGGAAAGGCTGTGCTCCTGAGATTGCAGCAGAGGAGGACACCATTGCAAAAGGAGGCCATTTATGTTACATTCTGGCATAGAGATTATCTATATTTTGCACATGTTCTGTCACTGTTTGTGTGGCTGAATTTAGAGGTGATGTGCTCATTATTCTGCTAGAGGAAATTCAAGGCAGCCCAGGATTCAGCCTATTGTATGGATATGGCCACCAAACTTTTTCCAGGTTTACTGTGATCATGAGTAGAAATGAGAGGGTAAATGGAATTTGGAAAGAAAAGTCAGAGTAAAACTGGGTCTCAGGAAGATGTGATTGTCAAAGCATTACAGTCACTATAGAGATGCTGAACAGTTTACTCTGAGACACTAGGAGATATGGCTTGGGAACATCTCAGGAACTTGCAAGACCTCCCAGACCACTGCTCCACTGCTCCAGGACAAGAGCTTGAACTCAACTTAGTGCCTTTTTCATGTAGATTTTGTATCTCTTTCTCTGGCTTATACTTTTGGGGATCATACAGCATGGTGAATTTCTCTTCAGGCAGTGCCTATATGGGGTCTTATATGCTTCCTATACATGGATGTTCACATCTTTCCCAAGATGAGGAGAGGTTTTTTGTTTTTTTGTTTTTTTTTTTTTTTGCTATGACTTCAATGAATGGGTTTTCTATGTCCTCACCTTGACTCTCTTCATATTCAGGTGTTCTGAAAATGTGAACATTTGTGCATTTAATGGTGTACAAAGAGCTCAAATGTTCCCTCATGTTTTCTATTTTGTTTCTCTTCTTTGTCTCAAGAGAGCTGCCTTCAAGGTCTGATTTTTTTTGTTTTGTTTTGTTTTGTTTTGCTTGATGTACTCTGTTGTTGGGGATTTCTAATGCATTTGTGTGTGTGAATTGTGATCAATATTGCACATGTCATCTATTCCAAACAATTTCTTTTTTTTAGGATATATTAACATGAAAGTTTTGGAGCTTATTAGGTTGTATAATATGCAAGTTTTATATTTTAATATTTAAAATGTCTTTTGGAACTAATCCCAGTGAGACCTATAAAATGCATTTTATATAAAAATGCATTTCGGATATATCTAGGTACGTGTGGTAAAATTTTATGCCATAATGCTATGAGCCAATGTCCATAAGTAATGAACTGCAGTCAGGGAGAGAATTTTTTTATGATTAAGAATCATTCATAATAGGTCAGTGGAAAAGTATAGTTACAGAGTCAAACATAGAGGGACAACTGGTTTTGAAGAATGGTACAAAGGAAGTTCAGTGGAGAAAGGGGAGAGTTTTTGAGAAGAGTTTCTGTGCACAGGTAGCATATTGGGATGGTATTTAGAGAACCATTCTCAAAATATAGGGATTTGTCTCCTACTTGATAGAGCCCAAATTCAAAACATACATCTACAAAATTTCTATAGGTCTAAATGTGGGACAAAGTCCTTTTGCTCTCGGGTGAGATGAAGATTACCTATAGACAGTATCATCACAAGAACAAGAAAGGAGCAAAAATGACATCTGAGATGACAAAGAGATATTTGAAGATATCTCTATAAGAATGAAAGAGCAGTAAAAAGACTGATAGAAATGTTTGCAAATCATATAAAAATTTGTTCTATGCCATATGAAATAATCCAAGCCCAAATGTTAGAAAATTAAAATAAAATAGAAAGCAGTGGCAAAATAATTTCAAAAGAGATATCATTAAGAAAGTTATACACACATCAAATAATCACATGAAAAATTACTTATCATAATGAAATTATTATCATAATAAAATTTGAGACCACAAGAAGACAAAACAGCATAGCAGTTGAAGGGCTAAAACTTAAATGTCTGACTATACAAAACGTTGGTGAGAAAGTGTAGGAAATAAAATACTTCTGCACCATAAGTGGTTTGGTACAATCCCTCTGAGAGCAGAAAATCCAGCCACTTAAAATTAAAACCTACTTCTAGCTTATGACATAGCCCTTCTATTCCTTTGTATATTCTTATAATATTTTTCAAGAGACATTCACACTTGCTTTACATTTACTAACTGAAAACTACAATATAGATATCCACGAATAGCTCAGTGAAAAACTTCCCATGGTACACTCCTACAATGGAATACTATACAGAAAACACACACACATGGGTCACTGACGCAAACAAAAACATTTCTTCCTCTCAAAATCATGGTTGTTGAAGGAAGACAAACAGATCACTTCATTTATACTCATACATTTAAAAAAGTATTGACACATCTGTAGTCATGGAGATCAGATGCACAGCACCCTGGGGATGTGGAGGTGTAGCATGGACAAAGGTGGAAGGCAGGCCACAGGAAAGAGCATGAGGAATTTTCACTTGATGTAACTGCAAAACCATGGAATATAACTTATGCCAATTCAGTTCAAAGTATTTTGCTTTTCTTATACTCCTTCTCTCCTATGATCCCTTTCCTGTATTTTATTGATGTTTCTTTGGTTTATTTATTTTTAGTACTTTATGGATATGAATGAAAGTGATATTCACTGTGGAGTATTCATATATGTACATAGTAAGTTTGGTCAGATTCATTCCACTGTTCTTCTCTTCTCTCATTCCTCTTCCCTCCCCTCAGTCCTCATCCTCTGTTCCACTGATGTCTCTTCTATTTTCATGGAACACACCCCCACACACAATTTTTCTTTTCTTCTGTTTTCTCCTTACTTTGGTTCAGCTTGTGAACCAACTTAAGGTTCAACTTTTTTCACTTAGCAAGATGATCTCCAGTTCCAACCATTTACTGCCAAATGCCATAGTTTCATTCTTATTTATGACTGAGTAATAATCCATAGTATGTATAATGGCTGTGTGTGTGTATATATACACATTTATATCACATTTTCCTTATCAATTGGTTTGTTCACAGGCACCTAGGTTGGTTCCATAGCTAACTAATGGGAGTAGTCCTATAAATATGTTGTGCTTGAACCCTGCAGTATGCTGATTTTAGCTCCTTTGGTTATACATCAAAGAGTGGGAGAGCTGGTTGATATGGTTGTTCCTTCCTATTTTTTGAGGAAGCTCTATATTTCCTTCCAGACAAGAAACACTAATTAGCAATCCCATCAACAAATTATATATCTGTTTACTCTGTCTTTAAAAAATTAGGGACAGTAGTGTTTGGACCAATGGATATCACTTAAGAATACAGACATTGTGTCTGTTAGTTGGCATTCCTCTAGTGTCTTCTCACAGACTTCCATAAAGGTGGCTGCTACATATACTTTTCCCTGCATCCAGATTCTTGTGCAATTTTGGGGTCCACACATTGCCACCCACACATGCCATTTCTTTCTCCACCATTTAGTCAAAGAACTAGAAAGATGCATGAACAGAGACAGATGAACTAGAAAAAAGAGGATTGTATGCACATCACTGGGGAAAGAGGATGGCTACTGAGGCAAATAGGTGAGGAAAAGGGAGCCCCTGTCACTAGCAGAGGACACCCTAACCAGGTCCAAGGCCAGGGAAAATGGACCAGAGCTTCCATCAGCCAAGGCAGCTGACAAGCCATGTGTGTCAAGCTGAGTGTCCACAAAGTTCTCCTCTATGTTTCACATTGGTTTGCCTTAGATCCAGCCTTGTGCCAGTGGGGTCCAGAATTAGACCTAGATCCTGATGTGGGTATTGCAAACCCATAGTGCCCTCCACCTTTAGGAGCCCCAGTTCCCATGAACACCACTGGGCTAGGAATTGTGCTAGCAAAGATTGGAGTGCTGTCTCTGGAGCTTGTCATCCTGCTGGCATGTCCCAAGTCTGACCTTTTGGCTACACCATGTTCATAGTACCTCGGTTGTCAGGTTGTGGGCTGGTGTGCAAAATTGTCCACAGTGGTGTGATACCCATAGGTCCTGGATGCATTGTGCTGCCACTCAGCTGTTACCTGTGAGAAAGCTTTTGCCCATAGCAGGGGCTGGGCTTCATGGGTTGCCCAAAGAGAAAGAGTTGTGCAGTCATTCACTGCCCACCAGCAGCCCTAGTTGTAATCCATAGTATGTATAATGTATGTGTGTGGGGGGGGAGGGTGCTGATAGGTGGTTTCAGCACTACTAGGATGCTGGAGAGTAGAGCTGGGTCCCTGCACCAGCTGTACATGTCAACTTGTGGATGAAGGGAGAGAAGCAATGCTGCCACTGGGTGAGAGGTTCCATAACCAGCGAGCAACCTGTTGTATGGGCTGGAGTAGTGCTGGAAGACAAGAGAGATTAGAAGATGGCAGTCTTGCATAGAGGGGTGGTATCCATAGCACCTTCGATGGCAGACTTAATGTTGATCATATAGAGTCTCTGTCATCTAAGAACGCATCCAATGTATGATCCATAACTGGGAATAACATGAGCAGAGGGGTGTTGTAGAGAGGCTCTCTCATGAGTGTTTTCAGATGTGGGCTGAAGAGTGGTGTGTGGAACAAAGGGATATTTATACTTTATACTCCCCATAGGAGTTGGGGCAGGAGACCCTAAAAGTAGGCGGTCTGGGAGAGACTGGTCCATTTTCCACCTGCCTATAATGGATAGAGTTATGGACCTGGGGGCATGTCAGGAGCTGCTTATTTGAGCCTGGGACAATTATAACAATTTCTGCCATAGAAGAGGGTGTAGTGTCCATGGCAGGGACCTCAGATGGGCAGTTGGCTGCTGCATCAGGTATGTGGATGCATTGGTACTGGAGGTGGCAGATTTCCTTGCCAGAGTTAGGAGGCTGGCCAATGCTAGCAGGTTTGCTGGTGGAAGGGATTAAAGGAGAGCTGGGAATGAAAAAAAAAGAGAAGAAGGAAAATCCACAGACTTGATGGTTGGGGATTCCATTCTGTAGGAGGCAGGTTGAAGGGAAAGGCTCCAGAATATGATGTGTGAAGAGGAGGGAAATGGGGGGTGAAGCAGCTCTTGTCAAGTGAGTAGAGCGTTGATACTCACTAGCAAGGACACCCACATTATGACTGAGCCTCAAGAGATCCAGAGAGTAGCAGGAGCAGACAGATGAAAACAACCTCCTCATCAATAATTGGTTTGATTTCTTATTGGTCATGCAGTCATGTATATACATACAGCAATAATAATGTCTATTACACCCCATCTAATTCAAATGTATGATATGTCAAGATCATTGTACTGTCATGTGTAACTAATTAAAACAAGTTAAAAAAATAAAAAAGAAATCAGTCAACCTGGTAATAATAATAATAATAATAATAATAATTGGTTTGAGGTAAGGTAGGCAGACAGGATCAGGGGAAGGAGCCTGGTTTGCCCACTGGTGGTGGCAAGAATAGCTGGGATCTGGGAGGCATCAGTGGGTGGAGCCATGGATTTATAGTCCCTGCAGGGACCACAAGTGGGGAGAAAGAATTCAGAGTGGTGGTGCAGGCCATTGCAGTCTGTCTTACCCACCAAGGCCTCCATGTCATCCTCCATGATACTGCTCTTTTTTTGGAGACCAAAACTTCTTCTGCAGGGTGCCTAAGTCTTCCTCCATAGGAACAATATGACACTTAGGAGGTGTGGCAGCTCACCTCAATGCCACTGGCAGTGGTAGCTACAGGGGGGCCTGTTTCTATTGGGAGGCTTCCAGCTAGCAGCTATGAGTGGAAGATATCTCACTAATGGGTTAGTTGAAGACTTTCCCCTCCACCCCCTCTCCTGATTCCTGGGAGCCTAGAGAACCGGGCAGAAGGTCTTCATCCAACCCTTGCATTACCCACTTCTCTGGAGGCATGGAGCAGTCTGGGGCTGTTCAGGGAGCCCTGGTGCCTCTGCATCAGGCTGCACTAAAGTCAGCACACCTGCAACAGGGCTGTGCCACCTGGGGCAATATGGCTGTCAGACAAGTTCACTGGAGGCACCTGGTCCCTCTCTTGTATGAGGCTGGACCCAGCAATGTCTTCCTGGGTCTCTAGAGGCTTGGAGAGTTCTACTCCCCCATTGTTAGGGACACCATTTCCAAATTGTCCTGTATTTCTATTTTCTCCTCCTCCTCCTCGTTTCTGTCCTGTGTCACCACAGCCACTTCCACTGCTGGTGCCATCAGTTCCTCTGGCTGCTCTTGGGCCCTCATTTTAAGGAAAATGGAGATATGTGACCAGGTGTCCTGAGCTGCACAGCATGATGGACCTGCTTCAGTGGTGAAGGCAAGACAAAAGGTCTAGGCTCAGGAGGAGGCTCCTGAGGTTCTGGAGGGTCAGAACCTTCCCTTGTTAACAGTGGACAGTGCCTGCTTTTCCCTGTGGTCCCCAATAGGAGGGCAGCGGGAGGATCCATAGAGAGCAGAGCGCCACCTGCAGGAGAGGGCCTCTGTAGCAGCCAGATGAGCAATGCACAAAATGACAGGTTTCTTGGTGGAAGTGGTAGATGTTGGGGCAGCAGGGTGATCCTGCCTAGGAGCTGGAGGCTGGCAGGTCAGGCTAATGGGCGGTCAATAGACCAAGATGGCCGGTTGGAACACGACATGGCTTGCAGAGGCTGCCCTTTCAGCGCACTTGGTAGGGTTTATTCTAGAGAGGAGTGTAGAGACCAAGGCAGCTGGGCTAGGACACCGCCAACTTCCGTTGCCCAAATGCGCATTGAGTCCAGTTCTTCTGACGTATGGCTGGAACAGGGGATGGGAAAGGGCATGCAGGGATCTGGCGGGGAAGAACAGTTGGTGAAGAGAAAGTCCCCAGGGCAAAGGGTGAGGCCCACTGTCCACTGCTGGGCTGCACTTCTTAGATACTGGGGACTCTCCACTTCCTCGCAGGCGTGTGGCTACTGGGATGTTAGAGAGGTGCTCTTGGTCTCTGCACCCACTGTGCCCACCACATGAAAGTCAAGGGGCCAATGCCAATCGTACCACTGGATGGCAGATCCCTAACCCATGATGCACATCACATCATGGGCCAGAGCTGCTCTGGGAGGCAGTAGGAGACTGGAAGATGACTGCTTTGTACAGTGGGTGGGTACCCACAGCATCATCTGAGGCAGTCTTGGGAAGAAGGGGCAGTGTGGGGGAGAAGGGGCAGTCTGAATGATGGTGCAGGCTTCCACAGCCATATTATTACTCTGCAAGGCCTACACATCATCCTGTGAGATCCAGCTCTTCTTCAGATCTAGAACCTTCTGCAGAGTGCTTGGGTTTTCTTCCATAGAAACCAAAAGATGCTGAGGAGGTAGTGGCCCTCTCCTCCATACCACAGCAGCCTTGGTTCCATTGGCATGGGCCTATTCCTTTTTGTGGCCTCACTCTAGCAGCTATATTTGACAATAGCTCCCCAATCAGCCTGATGAAAGATTTTCACCCAGCACTGCTCTCCTGCTCCTAGGAGCCTTGAGGGTGGGACAGATATTCTTCTTTCAGGCATTTCTTTCCCCACTTTTATGGCAGCGTGGAGCAGCCTGGGGTTGGCTTAGGGAGCACTGCTGCTTCTGTATCAGCCTGAAAAAGTCAACAGTACCAGCAGCAGGACTGTGCCAACTGGGGACAGCATGGCTATCAGAGCTGTAGTAGTTTATGGGCGAAAACTTGGACCCCAAATTTTTTTCTTGCATAGCCTAGCATTTACTTTTTTATTTTAAAATGTTTAATAGTGCACTATAGTTTTTCACAATAATGAATGATAGTGGGGCTCATTTTGGCAAAATCCTACATGTATGGAGTATAATTTGCTCCATTTTAGTCCTCAGTACTTACTCATCTGTCCCATCCTCCCTCTCATTTTGTTCTGCTTCCCCTCCTCTACTTGTATCCTACATATTCATTATTTTAAATGGTGCTTTATAGGTATACACAAAGGTGAAATTCATCCTGGTATATATATATATATATATATATATACAGCATAATTCGGTCAATTTCATTAGACAGTTGCTTCTTTTCCTGTCCTTCTCCATCCTCTACTCCACTGATCTACCTTCTATTTTCTTTTTTATTTGATATTTTTAGATACCCATGACAGTATGGTGTATTTTGATGTATTATACATACATGGAGTGCAACCTATTCCAATTTGGATATGATTCTTTTGGTTGTACATGATGTGAAGTTACAGTAGTGCTGTATTCCCATATAAGCATAGGCAAATATATCCAATTCATTTTACTGTCTTTTCTATGCCAAAAATCCTCTCCCTTCCCTTCATTTCCCTTTGTTTAATCCAATTAACTTCTATACTTCCCTTTCCTACCCTCTCTTGTCATGGGTTAGCATCTACATATCAGAGAGAACATTCAGCCTTTGGTTTGTTGGGATTGGCTTATTTCACTTAGCATGATATTCTCCAGTTCCATCCATTTACTGGAAAATGCCACAATTTCATTATTCTTTATGGCTGAGTAATATTCCATTGTGTATATATACCACATTTTCTTTTTCCATTCATCTGATGAAGGACACCCAGGTTTGGTTTGTTAGCTTAGCAATTGTGAAGTGAGCAGCTATAAACATTGATGTGGCTGTATCACTGTTGTATGTTGATTTCAACTCCTTTGGGTATAACCCAGGTAGTGGGATAACTGTGTCAAATGGTGGTTCTATTCCAAGTTTTCTGGGGAATCCTTATTGTTTTCCAATTTGCACTCCCACCAGCAATATGTGTGTGAATCTTATTCCCCACATTTTTGCCAACATTTAGTGTTGCTGTGAGACTAAATCTCAGTTTAGTTTTAATTTCTCTGACTAATAGAGATATTGAATATTATTTATATATCCTTCATATATTTGTTGGCCATTGTATTTCTACATCTGTGAAGGGCTTTTGTTTTATTTGTGTACTGAATGATCCAGAACTCCTACACACATTAATATTTATTTCTCTCTCCTCATTTCTAGCCTTTTTTTCTTTTCATTTTTCTTTTTTTCCCCCTGAAGATGTAATTTTCCCCTGTTCTGTATTTTGAGGGTTAGCAATTCTGATTAGCTGATTTTGATTTTGTTTTATGTATCGACTTTGCCACTACTCTATCTCCCTTATCTCCTGTTCTCTTTTTTCTATTTTTGACACCAAAATCTCAATATCCCTTTCATCCTTTAGATTCTTCTGTTTTCTCTTCATTTTCTCATTAACAACATATCCTAAGTACCACTGCATCTGCCCTATTCACCCTTTGAAATTGCAAATAGTTTTCTACTCTTTTTTCTCTCCTTCTTTCCTCATACTCAAATCTATCCTTAATATTTGTTAAAACTAATTGAGATACATGACATCTACACCTACCATCAATGCCATAGCAATAATTAATATGGTGGAAACCATAGACAACATCTATTATTTGATTTTAAGCCACATATAATGCATAATTATTTATGGTTTTTACTAATGGAAGTTGTTAATCCCACTATCTATATATTGTACCAATTAACATTAGCAAGCCAAATAGGATCTAAGGACTTAGTCTACTGCTATACAATGTTTACATACATTACTGTTATGAGTGGGATTCCCCCCACTCCAATCTGTGAGGTACTAATGACATAGAGGAACCACTATAAACTCATAAGGTAAAAACTCTACAGCATCAGACCCATCCAGATAGATGGGTAGACTATTTCAATAAGGAGATAGAGATCCTGAAGAAGAATGAGTCAGAAATCCTCAAAAGGAAGGAATTAATAAGCCAACAATATAAAAAAGCAAGGGAACAAATGATCCCAAATAACACAGAAACTATGGACAATAGACTCCATTGACACCACAGTGGAAGAAATGTCAGAGATGGACTTCATAAAATTCATGGTTAAGCTAATCTACCAGGTAAAAGATGGCATAAGAAATGAAATCAGAGAGAAAATTCAAGAAGTAATAGACTATTTCAATAAGGAGATAGAGATCCTGAAGAAGAATGAGTCAGAAATCCTCAAAAGGAAGGAATTAATAAGCCAAATTAAAAATTCAATGGAGAGTATCACCAACACACTAGTCAGGCAATGAAGTCCCAGGTCTTCTCTTGCAAGATCTTCAGTCCTTTGTCTTAGGAATTGGCTTCATGGCAATTAAGTCTCCCTGGGTCTCCAGAGGCTTAAAGGGTGATATTCTTTACTCTTTGCCCAGCCCATCTGTCTCTCTGTGACTCTCCTCCTGCTCCTCACCCACCATGATTCCTCTGGCTGCACTTGGGCCCTCTGTTCTCCCTTTTCATTACTCAAAGGAAAGGGAGGTGACTGGTTATCATAGATTTTACAATTTGGAATACCTGTTCAGGACTGGACTTCCATATATTGGTTCCTTGTCCATCTAGTATCTTTGAAGAAGATTGGATGAGCCAACTTAGGTGTCAATGCCAAGTGACAGATGAGTTTATAGTCATAACTGAAAAGGCCAAGACACAGTAGCCAATGTCATTGGGAGAGAAGGATGATGATCTCCCCCCTCCCCACCAGCACATGCATATTTTCATGAGAGATGATACTCTGCTGGTAGAACTGGGGAATAATTTTAGGCAAAAATCTGTGGAAAGTACAATAGAATGGCTCTTTTGGATCTGGGGCACTTGTTCTGAAGATATACTCTTACTAGAGTATATCTAACAGAGTAAGAGCACATCAGTCACCACCTGCCCTACATTAAGCTGAATATATTAAGCTGTAAATGAGGACACTGCCATCTCTTTACTTTTCTTGGTGATAGCTTCCTGAAATTATGCTTGGGACAATGTGGCAGAGTCAAACATGGCACCCTGTGATGGAAACCCATGGAAGAACTCCAAGACCTAAGGCAGTTAGGGATGAAGCAGGCCCTTCATGCAGCAATCTGCACTGGTCCTGATAATGAACCATTCACAGCAGAACTGAAGGACCACTCTTCAACCATCTATGAGGCAGTGTCATAGATGTCTATAGTCATTCCTGAGCCCTTTACTGGCACTTCATATTTCTCAAGCTACACTAGAAGGCAAAAGAAATACAAGAGGTCCAATGAGGAAAAGAAGGTCAATATACTTCCACATGAGGAGTACAACAATGGTCTTTGTTTTTCCACAAGTGTATTTACATAATCTGATCCTATTTTATGTGATTGTGGTGGCAGCTGTGATGTGGACATAAACTGAATGAGCACTGAAATTTTATTATGTTGGTCATGTGGCTTTAATTTCTGTGTCATTACACCACCAGCTCAAAGTTAGCACACCTCCAAGACAGAGGATGGGGTGTAAACTCCTCCAAGTTGGAAAGGCTTGGGGTCTCTCTCTGGTGTTCAGGGGTTATTTGGTTGTGTCCTGCTGTTGTATATAAATTTTCTAAATTCTCAAACAGACCTTCCTGGATATTAAGAAGCTGACATCACTCTACTCCATAATTAGGATTAATCTTAAAGACATTGTGTGACTTAATAAAAGCTTGGTCTTATGTTACTGGGAATTGAAACATCTCAAGTGCTTTTCTAAACACAAATCATTGTAGTGGCATGGGGAATGGCCAGCATCTTGTTGGGGAGTTGTTTTTCCTGCTGAGGAGGGTGTAAGGCATCTGAGAAGTTAAAGTGTAGAATAATTAGTGAAGTACAAAAGACAAAGAATCAGAAATATGTTTTCAAAAGTGGAGCCCCTGATAGGTTTAGTCCACACAGGTGTTGGAGCTACACAAAGAAAATGGCTCCAGTGGGGGGTACATCAAAGGCAGGAATAAGGTTTCAAGGGCAGAGTCTTGCTTTATGTTGTCCTGCAGTCAGCAGGTTGATTGGCATCTTGGCAGGTAACACCCATCTCAGGTGCCATGTGGGACATGGAAGAGCAGGATAGAAATTCACAATGTCTCTGGGCACTCTTACACAGAGGAAATGTCCACTGGAAGTTCATAGACACCAGATATTACTATCCACTAGGCTGCAATGCAGACAAAGTCCACACATAGCCCATGGATGGCTTGCAACATAGAGACATAGAGGAAATACATGCCTTGGGTATATTAGCATAAGAACATCCCTATACTTTTTTTTTTTACTCCTGCCCTAATAGGTTTTGAATGAGTCCTATGGAACTGTAAGGGCAATAAATGAGTTCAATTTGGGCCTTGGTCACAGCTCTGAAAGAGGCCAAAGATAAGGAAAGACATTTGGGATGGACTGCCACATTAAAACAGACTGTGATTTCCTATGGGAAGAGTGGCAATATGCTTTCTTCTTCTATACTGTATTTACAGAGCTTGACAATAGGTTGTGGGATGGTTGTGGCAGCTCTGACCTTGTGGACAAACCTGAAGCAGTACTTGTTGCCACAGGAGCTTCCAGAGGGAACCAACTGAGTCTATTGGCCATGGGAATGGCAAAAGGGCCTCAGTGGTGTGGGTTGCTAGTCCATGGGCAAAGGGATTAGACAAGGCATACAAACAGGAAAACATTACCAATAGAGAACTGTTCATCTCTGAGTGAGGTTGTCTTATTCCTTTGTTGTGTAACATCTCACTGTCATCATAATTTTCTTTGCCAAATCCATAGGGACAACTTGGACAGGAAATATGGTATTGTAAATGTGGTGATGGGACACAGGCTGGTACTGTTCTCACTTAGATTGATCAGGTTGCTTATGTGTTGCTGAATCATCCAATTTGTATGTATTCACTCCTGTTGCATTTTACGCTTAGAGCTAAGGTATTTATATAATAGACAGTATCCTAACAGATGTGCATAATAAAATGATTCCTTGTTGTACATTGAGGTGCCTCTGTCCTCCTCTTCTCATCTCCTGTGGCATCTTCAGTCAGCCACCTTGGTGCAGAGGAAGCAAATGTGAAAACTAGAGCCACAGCTGCAGCTCATGGACACAGCTGGACAACTGCCCTATGGAACAGAATGCATATATATATATCTTCCTTTAAGGAAACCAAATAGCATGACTCCATTAGATGTGGAAATGAATAACTATGACAAAGCTTTTTCTGGGGTCCACTGTGTTTGAAAGCTTGTGGTGGCTGCATAAAACACTGGTGTAAATGAGAAGGAAATTTCCTCCATGTATAGAAAGACACAATCAAAATAAACCTCCCTACCCTCTATAACTTTGGGCTGGACCCTGTCAATCAATATAATTTAACCATGGTCCCAAAAGATACTGACTACTTAGCATGGCAAAGTCAAAATTATCTGTGGGATTAGCTGATTTGCTTGTAAAGTCCTTAAATTTGCCTATGCACTCCTTACCATGTCTTGAAGCCCACCTAGCTGGAACCTGGCAAAAGTCAGGCACAGAGTGATCTCAGCTGCCTAGTGGCTTTCCCTCACTTTACAATACATTCCATGAATTTATACATTGTGGTTCAATTCTGCTTAGAGAAAAAATCCATCTAGTCAAATTCTGGTGTTTCTCTGGCCTGTCAGGCTTAAAAATCACTTTCTGCATTTACTGACTCACCTGCTGCTCCCACAACACACTGCTTTGGAATGTGCATTAAAACTACCCAATATGATTCTAAGTCACAGGAAATAAAATAAAAATAGAAAGTAAAGTAATTACAACTCTGTTCCTTTTAACCCTTCCTTGTGCATTGAACTGAGTTAAGCTGTTTGTTCTGGTTGAATGTGACCTATGTGCAAAGAGTGATATTTTGTATATCTATACACACCAAGTTCCTTCAGTTCTCAGACTGAGAAATGGTTTGCTAGACCACAAGTACTCCACATGTCCCCACCCAGAGTGGAAGTACTTCTGATGTCTCTACTGCTTTCTTTGTTGAACACCTCTCCCATATGTGAGCCCAGTCGCCTGTGCAGACTGGCATAATGGTGCAGATTTGGGACCAGGATGCAGGTGACTGATTATATTCATGGACCTTCCCTTCTGTTTATTTGAGCACAGTTCTTTTCATACTAATCAAAAGAGGGTAAATGTGGATGTAGGCGGGTGTAAGCACAGTAAAACAAGAGGGGTTTCCAGGGCATGCCTTGCTTCTTCTTTTTTTCCCCCTGAAGATGTAATTTTCCCCTGTTCTGTATTTTGAGGGTTAGCAATTCTGATTAGCTGATTTTGATTTTGTTTTATGTATCGACTTTGCCACTACTCT
>NW_026000223.1:120757-132544 GCF_001458135.2 Marmota marmota marmota
TTGGGTTTTTTTTTTTTTTTTTTTTTTTTTGGCATGGGAATGAAAATGAATCTCAGAGAAAAGTTCTCAAATAAAATCCAGGGGAAGGCATCAGTGATTGATTTGAAACCTCTGTTAAAAAATTAAAAAGGTGAAAATTCATGTCTTGAAAAGAAGAGAGACAATACTATGGAGTAGGGTTTTGAGAAGTTATATCCAGCTAGTTACTCAAGAAGGGAATGAAAATGAATCTCAGAGAAAAGTTCTCAAATAAAATCCAGGGGAAGGCATCAGTGATTGATTTGAAACCTCTGTTAAAAAATTAAAAAGGTGAAAATTCATGTCTTGAAAAGAAGAGAGACAATACTATGGAGTAGGGTTTTGAGAAGTTATATCCAGCTAGTTACTCAAGAAGGGAATGAAATGGAGAATTTTGTTATCTGCCTATGAATCCAAGCATTCATATATGGAGAAAGAATAGGTTTTAATTTATTTCCATAGAACTATAGTATAATATCAATTTTGCTTTTCATCTACTTGGAATAGCATAGTTAGTGAGCTCCTTGTACTTACATATTTGTACCTGGTATAATTGAACTTATTCTGGAAAGGTTGTTTTTTTTTTAAGATTCTCATTAGTTTATAATGGATTAGACTTAAGTGTAAAAAGTCTAAAGTGATATTTTACATAAGTCTTTAAAAATGACTTTAATTATGTTAAAAATTGATTCTTTACTGGAACCAGTAGAGTTGACTTTTCAAAGTCACATAGGAAAAACAATTGATTAATTTTGTATAATTTTAGATAGAGTATTGCAGTTACAAAAGGTCAGAATAGACAAAAGATCATATCAATATATAACACCAGTAAAGTAAGAATATCATCCAACATTGTTATAAAGTTCTACCCAAATCCCATTCAGAAACAGTTATGAAACTAATAAACCTATGTCTAAATGCTTGCACAGAGGAGACGCTGTATGAATAATATGTTAACAGCTATGGTGTCTTTGGTGTTCTAAATTATTTTGAGATACTTTGGAATCAGCTTGACTTTTTGAATTTCACTTTCCCACATAATACTTTTCCTCTAATGAGTACAAATAAGGCTTTTTGACCAAAAATATGGACTAAATGTGGCTCTCAAAGTCAGATACACAAAGAAGTTATCTTAAAAACATTATTGAGAGGTTGCTTCCATAAAATCCAGGAAAGTAAAAATAAATTGGTTATGTATAAATAACATAATTAAATTTGAAATAACATGAGTTTAAATGCACTTGTTTTAAAAGATATTTGCAACTACTTTACCACTGTAGGAAAAATAAATGATATAAGTTAATGACAGGTGGACACATGAGCACACATTTTCCCTTTTAATTTGGGCTCCAACAAGATTCTGCTGGCTCTGGCCTGTCCCTGTAATGGGGGTCCACTTCATGCTTTGAGTATAAACTTTGCTGCTTGATCACAAGCAGCTTATTGTAAAACTTTTTCTTTTTCCTTTTCTTCTTGTTTTGCCTCTCACACTCCATATCAATAGGATAAACAGACCAAAATTGTTCCTGTCCTGTACTAAATTATACTGTCCTTCACTGTCCAGGAGGAAGAGAGAAAGGGGAGAAGGGAGGGAGGGAAGGAGGGAGGAACTCTATACCTAAGGTTCAGAGCAATGAGTCACTCAAGGACACCTGATGGACATTAATGATTTATATCTACTGATAATATCTGGATTCCCCACCCTTGTGTTCCTCTTATAAAAGCCCTGTGTTACTCCAGGCAGAGAAAATCACAGCCTCTGGAGTGGTAGTCCCAAGTTCCTCCTTTGCTAGCAAGTCAAGAAAACCTTTTTTCTTTTTCTCAAAACCTTGTCCTTGTTATTAGATTGGCAATGGAGATAAAGACCAAGCTTTTGATATCATCCCAACTCATTGACCACAGGTCCTGTAATTTTGTAATTTCTGAATATGTTGATCCCTTTCTGAATCTGTGTCAAGAGTTCTCCTAAAGACCCAGAGATTTTGATATGTTGTGTCTATGTTCTCATTTACCTCTAAGAATTTTTTAATCTCTTCCTTGATGTCTTCTGTAACACATAGTTCATTCAGTTGCATATTGTTTTAGTCTCCAGGTGATGGAGAAATTTTAATTTTTTATTTTGTCATTGATTTCCAATTTCATTCCATTATGATCTGAAAAAATGCATGGTAGTATCTCTACTCTTTTGTATTTGCTAAGAGTTTCCCTGTGGCATTATATATGGTCTATTTTAGAGAAGGATCCATGTGCTGCTGAGAAGAAAGTGTATTCTCTTGATACAGGTTGAAATATTCTATATATGTTAGTTAAGTCTAACTTATTGATTGTGTTATTGAGCTCTATAGTTTCTTTATTCAACTTTTGTTTGGAATATCTATCCATATTGAATTTGTAAAAAAACAAACAAACAACAAAAAAAAAACAGCATGTTGATTTATGCCTTTTAACCCCTGCAATGATTGATATTTCTGTAAAGTAAGTTTTCATAAAATTTTCTGTCAGGAAGAAAAGGGTAACTCAATATGGAACATTCCAGAAATGAGATCTTCTCTGCAGGCTGTCAACAAATATCAGGGTAAAGCCAAGCAAACCCCCCTCCTCCACCAACTTCCTTTCTCTGCCATCGATGCTGCATACAGGAGATTTTTCCTCCAGTGAGCTCCCCGCAATTCATTCCCCAGCTGCAATGGATGGCGCCCTTCCTGAGGGAAACAGGCTCTCTGTCCTTGAAACTGCCAAGGTGGGTTCATGTTCTCCCTGCTGGCAGCCAGGGCATAGCACAGAACGCTCAGAGATCACTGTTGAGTTGTTCCTGGCTGCCCCATGTTGAATCCCCACTAAATGGTTGGACGTTGATACACAGGTGTTTAATGTCACAATTTTGTAAAGTGCAAGGGGAAATGCATCAAAGCAAGTATCCCGTGGTTTAGTGATGGTAGATGGAGCTAACAGGAAACGACCTACCATGTCATGACATAAAGGCCACTGAGTTTCCTTACACCTGCAATGAACAACTCACTTTAAATCTTTAAAAAATGCCATTTACAAAATTACTAAGAAATGGAACAGGTATAAATATAGCACACTATGTACAAAAATATATCCACAGAAAGCTGTGAAATACTGTGGGAAGGAAATAAAATCTAAATAAATGAATAGATCACCTTTTTCATTATTTATAAACTGAATATTTTTAAGATGCCAATTCATCTCAACTTGGTCAATACAACATTCCAAATCAGACTTTCATTAACCTCTTTTATAGATTTTTCACAAATATTCAAAACCTAGAATAGCCTACACAATCCTGAATAACATATTTAAAGAAATAATACCTTCTCATTCCAGTACTTATTATAAAGCCCCAAGAATTTAGAGAGTGTGCATAAGAAAATGATAGTGCATCAATAAATAGAAAAGAATAGACTTCACACATAGACTCATGCAAAAAATAAAGTCAAAGGAGCAATAGCAAAGAGTGCTCATTTGTGTTTTTTATTGATTTTTTAAAAGAAAATCAATGAAAGTGGAATGCATTACAATTTTTTTCTTTTTTTTAAATTTTAAATATTTATGTTTTAATGTTTTATTGTTTTTTTTAAAGAATAAGTGACAGCAGAATGCATTCTTATTACATATACACAGCAGAGTTTTTCATATCTCTCGTTGTATATAAAGTATGTTGACATCAATTTGTATCTTCATACATGCACTTTAGATAATGACATCTATCACATTCCACCATTCTTGCTAATCTCCTGCCCCCTCCCTTCCCCTCCCACCCCTCTGCCCTATCTAGAATTCATCTATTCCTCCCATGCTCCCCCTCCCTACCCTACTAAGAGTCAACCTCCTTATATCAGAGAAAACATTCAGCATTTGTTTTTTGGGGATTGGCTAACTTCACTTAGCATTGTCTTCTCCAATGTCATCCATTTACCTGCAAATGCCATGATTTTATTCACTTTTATTGCTGAGTATTATTCCATCGTGTATATATGCCACATTTTTTTATCCATTCATCCACTTAAGGCATCTAGGTTGGCTCCACAGTTTAGCTATTGTGAATTGTGATGCTATAAACATAGATTTTTATCTTTAGATGTGGCTGTGTCCTGTAGTATGCTGTTTTTAAGTCTTTTGAGTATAGACCAAGGAGAGGGATAGGTGGGCAAAATGGTAGTTCCATTCCCAGATTTCCAAGGAATCTCAATACTACTTTCCATATTGCTGCACCAATTTACAGTCCCACCAGCAATGTATGAGTGTACCTTTTTTCCTACTTCCTTGCCAACACTTACTGTTGTTTGTCCTCATAATAGCTGCCATTCTGACTTGAGTGAGATGATATCTTAGAGTAGTTTTGATTTGCATTTCTCTAAATGCTAGAAATGATGAACATTTTTTCATATATTTGTTGATTGATTGTATATCCTCTTCTGAGAAGTATTTGTTCAGGTTCTTGGCCCATTTGTCGATTGGGTTATTTGGGTTTTTTTGGTGTTTAGCTTTTTGAGTTCTTTATATACCCTAGAGATTAGTGCTCTATCTGATGTATGAGGGGTAAAAATTTGTTCCAAGGATGTAGGCTCTCTGTTCACCTTACAGATTGTTTCTTTTGCTAAGAAGAAACTTTTCAGTAGCTACACTAATGAAGAGAAGGAGAGAGAAAACTCAAATATCCAGCATATGTGATGAAAAAGGCAATATCACAGCAGATACTACAGAAATACCAAGGATAATTAGAAATTATTTTGAAAACTTATACTCCAATAAAATAGAAGACATTAAAGGCATTGACAAATTTCTTAACTCATGAAATTTGCCCAGATTGAATCAGGAAGACATGCACAATTTAAACAGACCAAGTGATACCCAATTTAAACAGATCAAGTGTTGAAATAGAAGACACCATCAGAAGCTTGCCAACAAAGAAAAATCTAGGACTGGATAGATACACAGCTGAGTTCTACAAGACCTTTAAAGAAGAACTAATACCAATACTCTACAATTTATTTTAGGAAACAGAAAAAGAGTAGCACTTCCAAACTCATTCTATGAGGCCAATATCACCCTGATCCCCAAACCAGACAAAGACACATCAAAGAAAGAAAACTTCAGACCAATATCTTTAATGAACATAGATGCAAAAATTCTCAATAAAATTCTGGCAAATTGAATACAAAAACATATCAAAAGGATCGTGCACCATGATCCATTGGGATTCATCCCAGGGATGCAAGGTTGGTTCAACATAAGGAAATCAATAAATGTAATTCATCATATCAATAGACTCAAAGATAAGAATCCTATGAGCATCTCAATAGATGCAGAAAAAGCATTTGACAAAATACAGCACCCTTTATGTTCAAAACACTAGAAAAACTAGGGATAACAGGAGTATATCTCATCATCATAAAGGCTATCTATGCTAAGCCTCAGGCCAACATCATTCTAAATAGAGAATAATTAAAGACATTCCCTCTAAAAACCGGAACAAGACAGGGATGCACTCTTTCACCGCTTCTATTCAACATAGTTCTTGAAACACTGGCCAGAGTGATTAGACAGATGAAAGAAATCAAAGGGATATTTATAGGAAAAGAAGATTTTAAATTAGCACTATTTGCTGACAATATGACTCTATACCTAGAAGACCCAAAAACTCCACCAGAAAACTTCTAGGACTAGTAAATGAATTCAGCAAAGTAGCAGGATATAAAATCAACACCCATAAATCAAAGGCATTTCTGTATACCAGTGACAAATCCTCTGAGAAGAAACTGAGGAAAACTACCTCATTTGCAATAACCTCAAAAAAATACTTGAGAATCAACTTAATGAAAGAGGTGAAAGATCCATACAATGAAAAATGCAGAACCCTCAACAATGAAATCAAAGAAGGCCTTAGAAGATAGAAAGATCTACCTTGCTCTTGGATAGGCAGAATTAATATTATCAAAATGACCATACTACCAAAAGCACTATACAGATTTAATGCAATTCTGATCAAAATCCAAATGGCATTCCTCATAGAAATACAAAAAGCACCATTTGACCCAGCTATTCTTCTCCTCGGTCTATACCCAAAGGACTTAAAAACAGCATGAAGACATGAAATTCAT
Source organism: Marmota marmota marmota (assembly GCF_001458135.2). Classification (NCBI taxonomy): domain Eukaryota; kingdom Metazoa; phylum Chordata; class Mammalia; order Rodentia; family Sciuridae; genus Marmota; species Marmota marmota. Next base: position 126,901 of record NW_026000223.1, read on the forward strand.
CTGGAAAAATAAGAGACCCAGAATAGCTAAAGCAACCCTAAGCAGGAAGAGTGAAACATATGGCATCACTATACCAGACTTTAAACTATACTACAGACCATTAGTAACAAAAACAGCATGGTATTGACACCAAAACAGACTGGTAGACCAAAGTACAGAATAGAGGACACAGGGTCTAACCCACAAAACTACAATTATCTTATATTAGACAAAGGTGCGAAAAACATGCACTGGTGAAAAGATAGCCTCTTCAAAAAATGGTGCTGGTAAAACTGGAAATCCATACACAACAAAATGAAATCAAACCCCTTTCTCTCACCATGCACAAAACTCAACTGAAAATGGATCAAGGATTTAGCAATACAACCAGAGACTCTGCGTCTAAAAGAAGAGAAAGTAGGCCCTAATCTCCATCATGTGGGATTAGACCCCAACTTCCTTATTAAGACTCCTGTAGTGCAAGAATTAAAATCAAGAATCAATAAATGAGATGGACACAACTAGGATATATAAAGAACTCAAAAAAGTAAGCACTAAAAAAACAAATAACCCAATCAATAAATGGGCCAAGGATCTGAAGAGAAATTTCTCAGAAGATGATATACAATCAGTCAACAAATATCTAAAAAAAGTGTTCATCATCACTAGCAATTAGAGAACTGCAAATCAAAACCACTCTAAGATTTCATCTCACTCCAGTCAGAATAGCAGCTGTTATGCACAAAAACAACAATAAGTGTTGGTGAGGATGTGGGGAAAAAGGTACACTCATACACTGCTGGTGGGACTGCAAATTGGTGCAGCCAATATGGAAAGCAGTATGGAGATTTCTTGGAAAATTGGGAATGGAACCACCATTTGACCTAGCTATCCCTCTCCTCAATCTATACCCAAAGGACTTAAAAAGAGCATACTACACAGCCACATCAATATTTATAGCAGCACAATTCACAATACCTAAATTGTGGAGCCAACCTAGATGCCCTTCAGTGGCTGAATGGATAAAAAAAATGTGGCATATCTACACAAGGGAATATTACTCAACAATAAAAGAGAACAAAATCATGACATCTGCAGATAAGTGGATGGAGTTAGAGAAAATAATGCTAACTGAAGTTAGTCAATTCCCCAAACCAAATGCTGAATGTTTTCTCTGATATAAGGAGGCTGATTCATAGTAGGATAGGGAGAGGGAGCATGAGAGGAATAGACGAACTCTAGATAGGGCCGAGCAGTTGGAAAGGAAGGGAGGGGGCATGGGGTTATAAATGATGGTGGAATGTGATGATCATTATTATCCAAAGTACAGGGTATGAAGACATGAATTGGTGTGAATATACTTTGTATACACTTAGAGATATGAAAAATTATGCTCTGTATGTTTAATAAGAATTGTAATACATTCTGCAGTCATATATAAATAAAAAATAAATCCAATAAAATATTATAAAATAAATATTTGTAAAAGCTATCTGTTTTCTATGCAGATTTTTTAAGAGCTTAAGATATTATTTTTGTTTATGATCTTTACTTTAGAAAAAAGTGGGCCAAATAATTTTGATTTCATCAAAAGTGTCTATTTGAGAATGTAAGATGAAAAAAACTGCTGACGTTTGTAGAAATATGTGCTTGGGAATTTATTTTTAATTATTGAAATTCAGATGAACTTTCTATAATTCTACTTTTAAATTGTTTCTAAATGTTATTAGATGTGACAGTAGAACCACCTCATCTACAAAATAAAACAATAGTCACACAGGCTGTTATCTTTAAACACGGATAAAGTATTGCTGGATTTTAGAAGGTTATCTGAGCCACTGATAGAAATTTCTAAATATTCACAATTGGGACATGATGGTAGTAATAATAGGATTTTAAATATACATTTTAATGATTCTTAAAAGGATACACAGGCTTTAAATGAAATAGTAAACCTTCATGGTTAACTTTAAATTAATCTCTCTTGAAATGGAGAACTCAACAAAAAAATAATACAGGGTAAAGAATCTCCAGGCTGACATACAATTTGTTTATATATGAAAATTATGTCACAATAAAGTCCTGATATGCTCTCAGAAATGGCAAAAGAAGATTCTCTAAATAATAATCAATAATTAGTTGAAAGAAAATTAGGATCATATAGTAAGAACACCCTATAGGTTGTCTAACAATATGACAAATTCAGTAGCAACCACAAAGAACCAATTTAACTTCTGGTGCCAAGAAACAAGATGGTACTGCTGGAACGAATTATAGATATGGGCTTCTAACATAATTTTTTCCAAGGGAAGACAAAGTGGAAGAAGAGTGGAAGGTTCAGTGGATGGGGATAAGCCAATCACCACCAACCCAGTACATCCTTCCTATGACACTCTAATAACAAATTCTAAATATCATGCCAGCGAATGTTTAAATGTTTAAATAGTCCTAACATTAGTTGGCAATGATAAAATAATATTTAGTAAATAGTAAATTATAATCACAGTTTTTCATCATAAGCCTGGCAATAGTACATTGATAATGGATTCAACTGCATATGATCTGCCTGCAATAAACACTAAAGCATTTTTGTATAAAGATTCATAAAAATACACTAAAATATATTTTCAAATAAAAAATCAGATAAAAGAGAAATAATACAGGATTTAAAATAATGTTAATAGGGAAGAAATAATTTAGGATAACAAGATACCCTATTAATAAAGTTTAAGAGTAGCAAAACAGCAATAAATATACTGGGGAACAATTTTAAACTTTTTAAAAGAGCTATTACTATGTAAAACCCAAATATTGTTCATGTAAAGAAAAATGCTTACCTCTCATGCACTTTTATCATCAAAAGGAAAACTGCAGATATCAGTATTATTCAACCAAAGAATGAAGTCATTCTGAATTTCAAGATAATTCACATTTTTATCTCATTATTATATTATCAGAGAATTGAACAACCCAGGAGCCCTCTTTTAGTCAGCTTTTTCACTGTTGTGACTAAAGGGCCTGATCAGAACAACTGTAAAGCAGGAAAGGTTTACTTGGAGGCTCATGGTTTTAGAGGTCTTAGTTCATAGAAGGCTGTTTCCATTCCTTGGAGCTCGAGGAAAAGCAGAACATCATGGTAGAGGAGTGTAGCAGGGGAAAGCAACTCACATGGTGATCAGAAAACAGAAACAAATATATGAACCCCAGAGCCATGTCCCCAATGAACCATTTCCTCTAGCCACACCCCACCCTCTACTGTCTCCAGTTCCCACTCAGTTAATCCCATCAGGAATTAATTCACTTGGGTCATAGGTTAAGGCTATGAGCTAATCATTTCTCCTCCCAACCTTCTTGCATTGTCTCACATATGAGCCTTTGTGGGACATCACATCTAAACCATTATAGGTCCTTAGCCACTGAGTCACATACGCATCCCTTTTTATATTTTATTTTGAGACAGGGTCTCACTAAGTTGTTTAGGACCTCATTAAATTACTGAGTCTGGCTTTAAAGACACGATCCTCCTGCCTCAGTCTCTTGAGTTGCTGATTACAGGTGTGTACCACCATGTCCAGCTAAAACTGTAGATATCTCATGCAGGTTTTTGTATTTTTGCTAAGTGTTTGTGTGTGTGTGTGTGTGTGTGTGTGTGATGTTTACAATGATGGCTTTAAGTTTTACCTAAAATACTTCTATCTTATCTTTGATCATGTTGATAGAAGTATTCAACAGAGGCCTTGTGAGTAATCAATTTTGGAGATCAATGATTGGTAATATGTTGTATATTCCTAAGAGGGTGTTCTGAATCCTGCACCTCCAATGTCCTGGTAAGTTCCTATGTACAAAGAGGGTGCTCTGAACTTCTGATTCTGAAACACTTTGATGCCTAGCTAAAACCATCAGTTCTCAGTATTTCCTCTTTATGATCTAATTCAAGTTTCTAGTATTTTCCTCGCCCTGAAAGACACAAAAGACACTTAAACATATTCATCATTAATGGTGAGTTTTAGCAATTAAAATCACTACAGTATGTTTGATACTAATATGGTTATAAAAATCCTTCTGTCAATTGCCAAAAATTCCAAGTCTACCACTTAGACAATTTTTATTTCCCACCAATACAGACATATTGTCCATGCCATGCAACTGAGAAGCTGTAACATTCCCCCAGTGTTCTTCATTTCCTAACTACTATGTCAGTGTGGGGGTCTCATTCCTAGGTGTGGGGGATCGGAGGAGAGTCTATGAGAAATCTTTCTCCAGTTTTTAGAGGGAATGCTTGCATTTTTTCTTCAATTAGAATGATGTTGGCCTTGGGTTTCGCATGTATACCTTTTACAGTGTTGAGGTATGTTCGTACTATCCCTAGTTTTTCAGATGTTTGAGCATAAATTGATGCTAAATTTTGGCAAATACTTTTTCTGTATCTATTGAGATAATAATGTGATTCTTATATTTAAGTCTATTGATGTGATGAGTTAAATTTTTGATTTCTGTATGTTGAACCAAACTTGCATCCCTGGAATGAACCCAACTTGATCATGGTACACTAACTTTTAAATATATTTTTGTATGCAATTTGCTAGTGTTTATTAAGAATTTTAACTATGTGCATCAGAGATATTGGTCTCAAGGTTTTTTTCTTGATGTGTCTGGTTTTGTATCAGGGTGATACAAATTTTCTGAAAGGGCAAGTAATAAATCCTAGAGCTCCCAAATGGCACTTTGTGGATTTATCATGAGGCAAGTCTGGCATGTTGTGTTGCTGGTTCTGGAAAGATTATTGATAAGACAGATTGTATTATGGAAGTTACTTATATTTCTTTTTCATTTTTCCAAGTAGGAAAATATTGCTCTCAACAAGGGCTCTTCTACTAATCCTTCCTAGTAAGCATTGTATTTCATATGCACATAAGATTAGATATTTTCCGATTTCACCTATATATATGTATAGGTAAACTCAATTTGGGTGGAAAACCTACTTTGAAGAAAATCAGTTAATTTAATATTTAGCAAGGCAAGGTGATGCTGGTGTGTCACCAAGGGATTTGAATAAATAGAATCATGTGTCCTTTTGTGCTAAGAGCCAAGTATATGATGCATGGCATTTTTGGTTGAAAGGTGACGCCAGCTAGCCATTGAGATGATATGATTATGTTAAGATTTGCATTCATATGGATATTGGACTCCTGTTGTTCACCTTGGCCTGCTATGGGACTCCTGGAGAGTTCCCATTGGTTGGGGAAGTACAGTAGGAGGGAGTTCCGGGGGAGGAACTTGCTCTGGCGGTTGCGGGAGAATGCCGCATATGTGGATCAGGATCTTCCCGGGGGCGTACAGAACATTGGTGGCAGTTTCAAAAAATAAAGTTTGTTCCTGCTTGAGTGGCTCATGATTTTGTGCCCAGCCAGACTGCAGCAATTGGTGGCCCGTACGGGGAATGCCTGAAGCTTGGAGGTGAGTAAAATTGCTCGCCCCTGAGGAAAGGCGACAAAATGGGTGACCATTTCAAAAAACAATGTGTTTTTGTTTTGATTTATTTTGTTTTTGTTTCAAGCTGCCTATCCCTAGAATTTTCTCAGGCAAACTGGGAAAAATGGTTGGCTCAAGGTTTGAAGTTGTTCGGCCCTGAGAAAGAGAAAATTGATACAACTATTCTTTGTTC